>NW_017731888.1:1071445-1094524 GCF_001890085.2 Hipposideros armiger
TCCCCCAATTCCCCAGTAAAAAAATTTTTAAAAAAAAAGAATATTCTCAACAAACCCTTGTACATACATACAAAAGGAAAACAAGGTCTTTACCAAACACAGTACTTAAAATTTATCAATTATCAAATCATCTTAGCCCTAGAAGGGTCCTTGGAAATCTAGTAGTTCATGTTACCATTTTGGGGGCAATTGAATTATATTTCAAATAAATTTGTATACAAAACCCCAGTGTGCAATACAGATCAAAACAGAGAAATTCATATTGAAATCTGGGTGGGGAGACTGTACCCCAGCCACTGGGGCTCCTCCTAATTCTCAAGGGCCTTCTGCATCCCTCAAGCTCATCAAACACTTTCTAAACGTCAACTCAAACTTTCCAATACAATTTGCTCACTGCCACCAGTCTTCACTTTGTGTTGAATAGGTCAAATCACCACAATATCTGGATCTACAGGCGAATTTTGGGACAAATTTTTTTTAGCTGTAAGTTCAGTGTCTGCTATGCAGAGTGGCTATTTGTTCATGTCACACGTGGGTCTACTAGGGACCGTAGGCCACAGGCCCACGCTGGTAGCTGACAGCTCAGGTTGCTCCCCTACCAGAGCCGTAAGCATGCACGCCAGGGCCCTCTCTCTTTCATACTGAGAATTACAAAACTGGCCAAGGGTATGTGGATGAGTTTTACTACCAAGTGATAAAACAGAAACTCAGGCCACAGTGGCACTGAGGAAATGTAAGGATCCCAAACAGTTGTTTCCTAGTTGTTATTTTGCCAAAAGACATGTTAATGGATTTTGGAAGAAAATGATAGCTGTTTTTTAAATACCAAAATGACAAAAGTATATAATAAGTGTTTACGTAAGTTTTGATCTCATTCTTCTCCTGGCTAGAGTAACACAAAAAAAAAGTAAGGAAATTAATAAGACTTTAAAAAATATTGTAATAAAAGATTCTCAAGATAGGAAGTAAAACAAACTTAAACCACACACTTCCCCACCCATGTGCACAGAGGAGCCTTCACCTCCACAGCCTAAGCCCACACCCACGACCACTGTCTGTCAAACGGAGCAAACGAGCAGCGACTGCTCGCATAGCACAGTGAGCCCTGCGCCCTGTTCAGACAGGATGTCGTGCTCTCTGGAATAAAGACTCAAGACTCAGCATGGCACCATAAAAACCAAATTTGGTTAGAGATGAGGAAGCTGTAAGATGTAAAGATCCTGTCAGAATCAACTGGGCTCTTAAAAGTGGAGGTTTCCACTTAAAAGCTGGGAGCATGGCCAATTATGGAAAACTCCCATCTTTCCAAACTTTCCAAAAACCATGTCATTTACTTTATGATGCTGCCATTTGTTTAGTTCTCAATTGTGTAAGGAAATTATCAGCTAGGGACGAAGACAGCAATTAGAAAGATTTTCATTTCGGTTTCCCTTTCTAATTCATCAGCCAGTATGTACCGAGGTCTTCGTGTCTTACACGCGGGCAAGCCACCGTGCCAGGGGTCTTCCACACGTGAGCCATCTGACCCTGAGAAAGATGCACTCCACTGGGTGGCACCTTCTCTGAGCCAGCGTGGCATCTGGGCACGGCTACTGACCAGCCTCACCTGTCCACCCACCCAGATGGTCTCCAACATGGACCATGCATTTCCACAATTACAAACGGTCACGCTCCACCTCTTATTCTTCAGAGAGCCTTTCAGGCAAATTCTACCAGGAATGGTCTTGAAAGTAGGAATCACTTATATAACAAATCCCATTTATGTCTTTCCTTCCCAATGTTCTCTCCTGTAACAGCTCCTAACCAGACAATAGTGCAGTCGAGATATTCAATTACAGCCCCTCGAATTCAATCAATTTTATCCCTAATAATATCCAGCACAAGGCTTGTTATCTTGATACACAAAAAGTATTACTTAAAAATGGTAACACTGTACTTTGCTTAAATAAGATGTAACTCCTTAAAAATTCAGTTTCTCAATTAAGTAGAATGACAGCATAGAAAAACGAGTGTGAGTTTGGTTTGCAGGCATGCTGTGAATGCGTTTTTCACTGTGGAAAGCAACTCTGCTTACGAGGTACAGGTGCATGTCCCATATTCAAGGCAAAGCAGTTTTTAATCATGTTCCAATAGCTCTTTGTGTAAATCTGTGATACACAGGGCTTCTTGCTGTTACTGATTAAAAAAATTATCTGTGATTAATTTTGTTAAATTACAAAGATATTGGGCCTTAAAAATGTTGCTATAAAGAGAGAAAGGGGAGGGGAGAGGAAGGAAGGAAGGAAGGAAGGAAGGAAGGAAGGAAGGAAGGAAGGAAGGAAGGAACGAAGGAAGGAAGGGAGGAAGGAAGGAAGGAAGGAAGGTAGAAAGAAAGAAAGAAAAAAGAGAAAAGAAGTCTTGGAAATTAAAAAACAAAATTGTTGACATTAAAATTCCAATGGAAGTATTAGAATATTGAGAAAATTTGTGGGAAAGTAGAACAAACATATAAGAGACTTAAAGTATATAATAAAAAAGACACATGACAATAAGAGTCAATCTGGGAGGGGCTCCTGCATCTGAAGAATAAGTTTCAGAAAGAAAGAAGATAAGCAAACAACAGAAAAAATAGATAGAAGGATTATCAAAGAACTGCGGTGTGAGGATTCACAAAAGTCAAAAACACATAATCCCAGAGCAGCAGCGCCCACACAAGTGTCATGGCTGAGTGAGAACCCACACCCGTGGAAGTGGTGAATATTAAGAACACACGATAAAAAGGAAATTAAGTGTGCAGAGAGAAGTCAGGTACCACAAAGCAACAAGAATCAGAATTTCCAGCAAAAACACTGAATTAACACAAAGGAAGAGAGCCTCCAAATTTCTTAGGGAAAATCATTTAGACCCTAGAACTCTATACCCAACCAAACTTTCATGCATATGATGGCAGAATTTCAGGTGGGCAAGATCAGAAAAGTTACTTTCTACTATTATTTTCTTGAGAAATTATTTAAAGAAATACACCAACAAAATGAGAATGAAAATTGAGACAAAAGAAGACAAGAAATTTAAGAAACAATTGGCCTAGCCAGGTGAGAAAGGAAAGTGAGCTGAGGAGGGCACGGCCCCATGTGGCATCCGGAGCCCGGGTCTGTGAGTCGGACGGAGCAAAGGTCCAGGAAGAAAACCTGCTGTGTGTCCACCGGGTGACAGGACGGGGGAGCCACATTTGAGAAACGCACACAATCCCTTGAGCATCTCAAGTAACCTGAACAGGCAATAAAGAAAATGCAAGAAAAGAAAAAGTTAACTATTGTAGAAACACCAGGAAGAAGCTGTCTGGGAAAGAAAACTGGCGTGTGCGCCATGCGCTCTGCCGAGAGCAAGGTCAGTATTCATGTGATTATGCAAACACGTCCATTTCTTTTCAATTTTCAACCTACAGAAAAAGCATCAGCATTGACTATGATCACCAAGCAGAACCAGATGCTATCGACCTAGACAAATGCCGGCTGGTGGACGTGAAACATGTGAGCTGGCAGGTGCTGACGTCTCCATGTCACAAGACGGGTTGTCAAGAGACAACCTGGAGTTGACAGAGTGAGAAACAAAGGCAGAAACCACTAACTAAGGTAACGGGTGAGCAGAGAGAAGAAACCAACAGCATGAGGTCACTGCACTGAGAGAAGGGGAGGCAAACAGTCAAAAATGTCAAAAGCAGCTCATGAGGAGACATGAAATCACCCTGTGAAGACCTAAAACCACAGAAAGAGTTAAAAGTGACTTACAGAGTGGCACCTCTCTGTGTGACACTATAATGACGGATACCTGTCATCACACACCTGTCCAAACCCACAGAAGGAGCGACACCAAAGTGAGCTGTGGCCTCTGGGGAATGGGGACGCGTCTGCGCAGGCTCATCCGTGGCCACACGTGTTGATAAATGTCAGCAATGGAGGAAGCTGTGCGTGGGGCGGGATGTGGGAATCTCTACCTTCCTCTCAATGTTGCTGCGACCCTAAAACTGCTCTAAAAAGTCTGTTTTTTAAAAAGTGAGTTACAGTTGGTTCTCCTGGGTCTTGGACAGGAGAGGTGAAGCCAGACACAACTGCTCTGCTTTTGTAAGTAGGTGCACACGGTGCTTTTATTGAAACGACATACGTGTAAAGATCCACATTATTGGGTTTTAAATTTTTCTAACGTTTACACACAGCAAACCTGAGAAGGATAAGGAGACAAGGCTGAGCTCTCCCTCGTCCTGAGAAAGGTCTTCAGCGCCGTCTTCAGGCTCCTCCAGCAGGACGGGTGCGCCCCCACGCAGACCGACGGGCCTGCGGCCTGAGCGCGGACGTGTCCCCGCCTTGTCCCGCCTCATCACAGGGGCAGAGGGCCGGCCACGCAGGCGCCTGTCCCGGGTGGAGTGACGGCGGCCGTCGGGAAAGCGGGCCACGCAGAGCCCACGAGCCGACGGCCTGCAGCCGGGCCCGTGGGGCGCCCGGGGATCCCCGGCGGGACCTCGCCTCCACGCGCGACTTCCACATCGAAAACGTGGGAGGATCAGGGAAGCGCGTGTTTTTCAAACGTTCCCGGAAATCCTGTACAGTAATACTTCAGACGTGTCAGACGGCAAATTGGAGATTTCTAATTTAACAGCATTACTCACATATAATTTTTTAATCAATAACAGCGAGAGACCCTGTGTCTCGCAGATTTACACAAAGAGCAACTGGAACGTGACTGGAACCTGCTTTGCCTTGAAAATGGGACTTGCACAGGGCTTCCCACGGTCAAGAGCGTTCACAGCACGCGTGCAAACCGAACAGAGAAGCTGTGAGCCAAGGGACCGAGCAGACTTCAGTGGACAGCACTGTTCTGGCTCCAAAGCCAGGAGGCTGCAACCTCGGCTGGCGATTCAGTCCCTTAAGGCCTCAGTGACCTCAATTTCATTTTGATCTTCACAACCATGTGTGGCAGGCAATGAAATTACTGCCACCCCATTTCACAGATAAGGTGAAGCTCAGACAGAGATTAACTGTCACAGTCAAGTGTGCCCACCGGCGTGCAGGGCGGTGGCTCCAACCCACGTGAAAACAGAGCTGCGGGCAAGACACGTGAGAAAACCGGGTACGTGTCCTGGTGACTGAACACACAAAGGGACCAGACTGGCCCTGATCACACAGTGAGCCCCACACAGAGTACCGGGTAACTGCCTACAGTTTCCTACCAGCTTCAGCACCCTCTAGATTCTGTTAAAAACACGAATCCAAAAATGGGAAAATGAAAGACACACAGTCTTAAGTCAGACATCTGGTCTTCCAAGAAGTGATATCTGGCCAGTGGACACCCCGCCCAGCCTACCGGTGAGTCGGCTGCCGCAGGTCGCACAGGCCACTAAGTTAGAATACTGATGGGTCCAAACAGTCACGGGCATCACCCCTGGGTGTGTACTGCGATAGCCTGCCAGCCAGTGACACACAGTGTGACGCCACCTTCAGAACAAACATGCCTTAAAACCTGGTGTGAGCTAAGTCCCGTGTCAGGTAGCTGCATCGCTGTACTGCATTATGTCCCTACAGAATGGAAACTGTTTTAAAGAATGCTCCTAGTGGGGTATCTCCTAGTGTATTTTCATAAATCTAGCCAACCATTACATAATGACTAGTGGGCTGGATTAAGATATCTTATGTAAGATGTCTTCTGAATGTTATAAGCTGAATAACTAGCTACTAAAGGAATTGTCAGAGTCAGGGGCAGGGGACATTTCTAGGAGCAAGTTCCAGGAAGAAAGAGGCTTCTGAGTTAGACAGGAAAGAGAAATGCACCCAGATCAAGGAAAAAAAGTAACGCAAGAAATGGGTGGATCAAGAACATTCCAGGTGGGTGGCATGTCATGTGCAAAGGCCCCGGGGCAGGTGGTAGGTCACAGGAGCTGGGACTTACACAAGAGCAGCACTCTGGGGCAAACATCCCATAGAGGCTTGTACCCTAGGAGAGCGGACATTTTGCAGCAAGCCTTGAGAGCCAGAAAGCAGAAATCTGGATTTGACAAAAGGCAACAGAAAACAGCACACAGAGAAGTGACATGATAAAAATGGCTTTAGAAAGATTCTCCCAGCAGCTGTGTGTAGGATGGTTTCAAGCCGAGAGAGACTGGAGGCGGGAGGCCTGCTAAAAGGATGTTCTTCTAATTCCGGCACAGTGTGGGGAGGGTGTGGTCGGGGTGCAGGGCCTGGGGGGGGGGGACAACGCTGTCACACAAAGGAGGGGTTCTGGGGCGGGTCCTCAGTGTCCCCATCTGTAAACTGTGAGGCTTGACCACATTCCAACACGAGCACTTTTTATTCAGTAGCTTCTGTTCCAGGTGTCTGTGTCACAGGCTGCACATGAATATGGATTCCGGGAAAAGGAAAAAGCCAACCCTAAACTGCGCACCCGAACAACAGGTCTGCTGTGGTCAGCTGAAGTGCAGCACTTTTTTATCGTATCTTTAAATTCTCTTAAATATATAACAGTGCATTCATACTCACTAAAACCACGTTAGAGGATGTTCCCAAGTAGGCGGCCACCGACTTCCGACCTGGCGAGGCCGTCCACGCTGCCCAGAGTCAGAGCGGGGAGTCATCAGGTTCTTCCTGGCCCCCCGCAGAGCCCCCGCAGTGCTCGCCTGCAGCGCCACCTCCCCCAGCACTCAGGGGCCAGTGCTGCTTCACGGCAGTCGTCTCCGCTGAACAAGGATGACTCCTGTACATTGTTTGCTAGTTTACTCTTTGTATTCTTACTTACCATGTCCCTCATCCACAGACTCAAATTCCAGCACTGTCTTCCTTCTTTACCAGACATAAATAATGCCAGCACACTGCTTGGCCCCCTGGGAGCTTACAAATAAACACAACAACGAGTCACTTATTCATCAGTAATAAACACTAAATGGGGCCAACCAAGCAGCGCGTTGGTTAGGAGTTGGCTTGGGACGCCAGCTCTGAGCAGCAGGGCCCCGGTTCGGATCCCACATGAGGGCCAGTGACACTGCCCTCTACAGCTGAGATGCTGAACAGCAGCTCGACCTGGAGCTGGGCTGCCGTGAGTCGCCGGCGATGGCGTAGGCTGCAGTGGGGCTGCCCTGAGCTGCCATGAGCTTTTGTGCACTTTCGTGAGCCTCTGTGAGCGGCCGTCCAATGACCAGCGAGCGACTGCCTCACCCGGGAAGAGCGCAATGATAACACCAACATGGGCCAGTGAAGCGACATCCTCCACAACTAGA
Source organism: Hipposideros armiger (assembly GCF_001890085.2). Lineage (NCBI taxonomy): Eukaryota > Metazoa > Chordata > Mammalia > Chiroptera > Hipposideridae > Hipposideros > Hipposideros armiger. Next base: position 1,078,686 of record NW_017731888.1, read on the forward strand.
CTGAAGAACAAAAGGACCGTGACTTGTCTGCTCCCCTTCCCCGATTCCCCAACAAAATCTTTAAAAATAAATAAAATAAACACTAAATGGATGTTCTCCTTTGTATTCATGCCCCAAAAAGTTATATTCTGAAGGACCATGGGCTCAGCAAATTTCTAGACATTCAGCCAAAGTTATCCAGATTATTATGAACTATAGGATGATTTACCAGATGGATTGAAAACGTCTCCTGGTGACAGTGGCGTGTGCCCTTTTTAACCCCCACCTGGCACCAGACGGGTGATTACGAAGTAGCCCTTCGCAGAGGGGTGCAGGAGCCCACATTGAACCCCATTTGGTGACCAAGCTCACCCACCTTCCATGAAAGGTGTGGGCTCGCAGGCAGTGGAGGAGAAGGCCACAGAAACTCAGGCTCCAGGTCCTTCAGCCCAGGGGCCTGCCCCACCAAACGTGTCCCTGACCTGTCACCAGAGACCCACCTCTTCGCTTACAGTGTGATGACAGATGTCAGTGCAAAGCCCAGAGAAGTGGCACCTCAGAGAGCTGGACACTGTGGATGGAGCTGGTGCCGGGACATGGCGGTGATGGTGACAACGCATCGGGCCCGGCCAGTGAGCCCAGGACAGACTGGGAGTATCACTCAGACGCTCTGCCAGAGGCCACAGTGCTGGCTCAGAGAGTCCAGTGGGACAAACCCACCTGCTTCAGGCATCCCTCACGCCCTCACCCAGGACCCTTTATTCCCGGAGGGGTAATTCATGCCAGCTCCTCACTCGGGCATAGGCAGTGCCAGCCATTGCTTCAAATGGGGGACAGAAGACACGCTGTGCCGTTTCCATGGTCCCTGACCCCCAGGGCCTTGCCATGCCCATCTCTCTGTAATTATGCAGACCGGTCATCCTCCATCATCTGCGGCAAATTATGAAACACCCTTATTTGTCTGTCTGCATTTTTTACCTCAAGGAAAATAATGGTTGTTTATCTCATTTTATTATCCTGGATCGTCTTAGAGAAGAGCACGCGAGCATGTTTAAGAAACAGCTAAAGCCCCATCTGGTGCATTGACAAACTCTTGTCACCGACAGCATCTGAACGAGAATAAAGAACTGCAGAAGCTTCTGGGCCAGTACAGGCTGTCTTCTCTCTCTTCTGTCTCTGGGACCCCATCCCCGTACCAGCATCGCCCACCTGCCCCTCTGCAGCCTCGCCCAGAGCGGCTCCTGTGGCACTGCCCACGACATGAAGGCCTTCATCCTGCAGAACACCAGTCTCCTTTCTAAGAGGAAATCTTTGTAACTGGGATTTCAACAGCCTTTATTCTTCCTAGTGACTGAAAGCCCCCGTTTCCCTACAGACAAAGCTCAAGTATAAATAAATCATGGCCGTATGAGCCCAGAAATATCGCTGAAGAAAACTGAGCCGCCCTAGCTTCCCTGACACCCACGTTCCCGGTGACATCCGCATGTGGAGGGGCAGAGGGCACCCCTCAGCCCTGCACAGCAGGTCCGGCGGCAGCACCGTGGCTTCAGGTCTGCGTCCCCCACTGCCAAAGCCTCTGACTTCATGTTTGCAAGAGCAAGGTGATCATACCTGACTCCAGTCAGTCAGGTCAAGGACAGCCTCAGTCTGTAATCTGTATGTTCTTCAGGGGTGGGTGACCATAGTTTTTGCCACATTTCTAAAAATAATCATTGGGAAACAGGATGAACAAAAGTCTACCTAAATGGACAGAGGAATAAAATATTTGGAAGACTGTCCTGAGCAGCCCAAGGCGGGCTCAGGCAGAGGATTGCGGGCTGCCCAGGTGAGGGCCCAGGCCAGTTCACACCTCACCCCCAGGGAGTAGCCACGAGGGCCCAGCATCGCCCGACCCGCAGGCCCCCTGGGCACAGTCCAGAGTGGCCTGACAAGGGTGGCATCTCTTGGCATCCGGGTGCAGCTCCCACTGATGTCACTCACAAGAGAACCCCACCTCCTTCCTGGTGGCGTCCCGAGTTTGGTGCTGAATGAACGTGCCCAGGTTGTGTGAGTCCAGCGAGACACACGGGAGCTGTCCTCTGTGCTGCCCACACGCTGCCCTGCCCGCATCCCGGACTTCAGGTCCTGCACATCCAGACACGTGCTAATGCCAGGCCCTGCCCACACCGGCAGCCTGCGGCTGCTCTGCTGCTTGTCCTGCGTCCCCTCTCATGTCTGCGCTCCCCACCAGGCTGTCAACCTCCTTGGGAGGGCCAGGACTGTGTCTCACCTGCCTTTCCGGCCAGCAGCTGTGGGCCGACACAGACAAACCCCGAGGGGCTGCCAGCCCAGGCACTGCTGCTCCCCGCTCACCAGGCCCGTGGCTGCAACAAATGCTTTGGGTCCCTGAGTGTCACCACTCTGCTATGGAATAAGATACCACGTCCTGGTCACACTGACCTCCAAGCATGAGCATGACAAAAGAGTGAAGTGACAAGTGACAGTGCCAGAGCTGTCAGCAGAGAATGGGGTGCCCTGCCACCCTCCACCTCCACACGGGAGGAGAGATGAAAGCTGGGTGAGCAGATGCTGGGGTTTACCAGGTGCTATATCCTAGAAGTCAGGAGGACAACCCTATCCTAAGCTTAGAATAATGCTACTTCTATAGGAAAACAGTACCATATTTCCCCATGTATAAGACACACCCTTTTTCAAAAAATTTGGGGTCTAAAAACTGGGTGCGTCTTATACAGTGGTTGTAGATTTTTTTTTTACTTGCATTTCCCACTTTTTTCACACTTGTTTGTGTGCTCATACAACCACTGTATAAGCTGCACCCAGTTTCTAGATCCCAAATTTTTCGAAAAAGGGTGCTTCTTATACATGGGGAAATATGGTAATATTAAACTTGAAAAAAATGTCAGATGAAGCAGAACTTTAAAACTTGCTGTAAAAATTAGGAAAGCCTGGGAAACCAGAAAAGGGCTTCCTTTCTTTTAGTCTTACGGTTCATTTTTTCTAATGTCTTCAAAAGAGAGAACAACATGGCTGGCAGGGCAAACCATGAGGTGGCCGCCATAAAGGATGACACCTGAACGACTATGAGAACACGTCGCAGCCACGCATGAGACGTCCCCATTGCACCCTCCTGCGAGGCGAGGGCACAGTGCGAGCTGGCCTTTGCAGGAGGGAGGCTGTGCGAGCGACGTGGCCAGCTACACCTGTTTGCAGACAGAAGACCAGAAGGAAAGATGTCCGCCTGCCCCAATCTGGCCAGCTCACGTCTCAAATGAAAAAGGCCTGGCCCTGGGACAGAACCATCTATTTCCGGACTGGACAATTTTCAGACACTAAATTTAGCCAGCTTGAAGTCTTTTTTAAAAACGCTATCCCATTAAATCTTTTTAAACAGGAAACGCACATTTCATTATAAAGTTAGAACAGTGTCCTCCATCAGCCATGAAACACGGAGGCGGGCCCAGAAGGTCTTGCACAGCAGGTGAAAATGCCACCGCGGAGGCCCTGGGAGGATGGAAGGACGCAAACAAGCCGACTCACGCTCCCCATGCTGAAAATCCAGCACTGAAAAATGTGTGATGTTCGTCATGTTTAACATGGTAACTCGTTCGATAGGCTAAAACAGTGGTTTTTAATTGGCGTTTGTTGCCGTTTATGAGTGATCCTGACCATTCCAAAAGCCTGCCGACCCAATACGGCCCCTTTACCAGTTTGCTGTCTATCCCCCGTCCACTTTTATGCACCCATGAAAAACCGTGACGTATAAGGGGGAGCCATTTTGAAAGGCAAAGGCACAGACGTGCCTGCAGGCTCAGCCTCAGCATGCCGGCCTTGAGTTCCTCCTGTGGCTCTGAAAAGTTCCGGCGTGTTCCGTCAGACCCGCGGTCCTCCCCTCGGCCTGTTTTGTCCTCTGTAGCTCTGACACTTACAAAGCCCCCTCCTGCGCACTATCAGCTCACACAGCCCTTGCCCCTGGATGCGCTGAGGGCACCAGCAGTGGCGGTCAACATGGGTGGGGACGCGTCTGAAAGGCCTCTGGGCAGCAGTTTCAAGATCCTAGGAAATGTTCACAGCCACTGTGGTGACCCTAAGGCACAGCCACCGCAAGCCCCGGATGCACAGATGGGACCTCTTGGGAAGAGGGGATTAAATTAAGACTCTTTTTGAGAGAGGAATCCTGGGTGAGTCCCACACCCCATGACAAGAATCCTTAGAAGAGACAGATGTGAGACAGGTGGAAGGGGAGACACAGACACGAGGGAAACCACGGGAAGATGGAGTCAGAGATGGCAATGACCATGACCCCCACAGTGGAGGACACCGTGTCGGGCACCAGGAGCTGCAGGCAGCCAGGCTCCTCCCGGGCCCTGAAGGGCACGCAGCTCCAGGACACCTGGATTTCAGGCTCTGGCCCAGAACCGGGAGGGGACACATCTCTGTTGCATTAAGCCAGCCAGTCTGTGGTAATTTGTCACAGCAACCCCAGGAAGCCTAATACATCCATTAGTCCCGTAATTCTGTTTCTAGGAATTTAGTAGAGACAAATTATCTAGGTTTTCAGAAAATATGGAGAAAGACATTAATCAAAGAATAATGGCCAAAATTTTGTAAGAAACTTAGACGCTGAGCAATAGGGACAGGTGGCTAACACCACATACCTTAACTGACGTCAGGTTGTCAAAGAATATTTTGAAACATGTGCAAACTCAGAAAGAAATATAACATGAAAAGAAACCTGAAGCATTCCCAATTTTTGGTTTAAAAAATAATAACAACACAGAAAAGAAGCATGAAGACACGTGACCTATTTCATGACCTATAGTCATGGAACTATTGGTGACCTTCATGTCACTAATCTGTGCTTCTCTGTCATTCCTAAATATTTAGCAGAGGAGATGACCAGAAAAAAAGGAGAAAGAAGCAAATGTATGAAAGCAGCCCAACCAGCCTCCGATCCCAGCACGAGCTCCAGGAAAGGACAAACTATATCCTAGAGAGAAGAGTTTCAAAAAGCAGGATAACAGTACCAACAGGTCCCAGCAGGAAGAGACCCAGGAGATGGGGCAGAGCTGGACAGCAGGACACTCACTGGGCGTGTGTATTTTTGCCCCTGGGAAAATGCTGACCACTTCCTGAAGACTATCCCACCCCCACAGCAGGGGACAATGTGGGGCAGTGGGGCAGAGGCCCCTGGCACTGCGGACAATCAGGAACACCACTCATCTCAGTGATGCTGTTGAACGTGTGACACTGTGGACACACATTCTTTTCCCACGTAAGCACCTCTTTAAAATTGTTAAGATACACTGTAAGATGGTCCAAGATACTACACCTCTCGCCTCATCTTCAGTCGGCTCTCCAGTGCTCTGCTGGGGAAAGGCCAGGTGAGGGTTCCCTCCATGGGTCACAGAAGAAGACTGGATGTCTGTCGGGCTGGTCCCAATGGCCCATGTCACCCTCCAATCCAGGTGCCCTGCACTCCTCTGGCTAAAACGGACCATGGGACTGTGCGTGTACCAGCTCCATGGAAGCTCAACTGACCACCTCTGCAGCAACACCCAGAGAGGCCCCCCAGGTCCCAGGATGGGGCAGCCACGGCTGCCTACCGGAAGCTTCTCCCATGTCCTCTCACACCTGTAAGCCGGCCCAGATCCTGCCAGGGGGCTCCCTCTTGCTTCAGTCAGCCAGAGTTTGTTCCTGGGACTTGTGAGCAGAGATCACTACCGATACAGCTGGTGTCTCGCGCCATGTGACATGACACACAGGCACACCAGCGACTGGTCCAGGTGGGGCTAGTAAATCCGGTTTCAGGGATTTGCTGTTTGCTTTGCAATCTTTTAGTGGATGGGTGCATAAGGCACTGCCCCATTACAAAGGAGTTATGTGCCCCAAGTAATCACACATTCGGAGCAGTCGGCAGATGACCAAACAGCCACCCCCTTCCTGATCTCTAAGGGAACTTGGTGTCCCCAAGACTCCCCTCCTCTGCACGGCCGCAGGGGTCAGGGGGCCCAGCTCAGTCCACGGGAGGGGTTAGATGGGACGGGACAGGAGGTAACGGCTTCTGGACAGCCTCCAGGTAAGGTCTCTTTGCTCTAAAAATGATCCTGGACGGTTTTGCCGAAACCATCAGCTAATCACAAACCTTCCCTCTTCTCTCGGCCCAGGGGTCTGTGTCCCTCCCTTCCTGGTGAGCGGGGCACATGACAGAGGCCAGTGGAGTAGGGCTGGGCGTGGCGTGTGTGCTTCCAGGCCAGGCCCACACTCTCCCCATGTGGCCCTTCCAGCTGCCCCTTCTCCTGCTGAGATGAGGATGACCTCGGGGACGCAGCCAGAAGGAGCCCGGTCCTGGAGCACGCACTCTGGGGAAGCCGCCCACTGACCACGAAGGCCTGTCCTGACTTGACCCTGTTACTCTGAAAACCCTAAAGATGGTCTGTGTCATGGCAGCTAGCAGACTCTGAGGGACATGTCTCCTTCCCCAGGCTGTTGTCACACCTGTGAGTGACAACCCTGAATGGTGACAGCCATCTGCAACGTGAGGGGTTCAGTCAACACAGTGAAGACTGCAGAGCAGAGAGGTGACAGAAACCAGGCTCCCGGGTGACATTCTGCCTTTGACCCTTTATTACACAAGCTAATAGGCATTACTGGTGAAGTCATTTTGTATGTGACTTTCTATGACCTGAGGACAAACGCATCTGATCCAAATAGAAAAAAAGAAAACCGAAAACCAAAATGACTGTCAGTCTCAGCATTCGTGGGTAAACAGGTACTTCGATCTCTACTCACCTACTCTGCACATACTGACCGAACACCAGGGCCACCAGCATTTAGGAGCTTGGGACACAGCAGTGACCGAAAAGCACAGGGCCCTCTGTCCTCGTAGAGCTGATATTCCAGCAAGACGCGCTCGGGGGCAGTGGCCACGAGCTCAGGGTGCATGAGACCACGTATGTGACTTTAACCACGTTACCTCGCCTTTCTTCCTGGCACGCAGTAGGTGCTAGGTACTACTGGGGGGCGAGCGGAGCAAACAGTAAAACTGATTAAGTGCATCAGACAGTGTATCAGCACGTAACTAGGGGGACAGGGGTGCCCAAGGGGCGGGGTCAGCTCACTGACACGGGGCAGCGAGGGAGGCTCGAGGGAGCGGGGGAAATGACCGCCAGGAACAGGGAGCTCGGGCAGCTCGGCCCTGACGCCAGACACCGCGTTGGTGGGACGGGACAGAGGAGCTCAGTGAACCAGCCGAGTCAGGCGGTGTAGACGGCTGTGGGAAGCTGTGGTGACTGTGAGCGAGGCGGGCATGTGACCAGGTTAGCCGGGGCCCCTCCCCTAGGGGCATCCTTCCAGCCTTTCCTCTGCCACAGACAGAGCAGCCGCCGGGCGCGGGGCCGCGTTGGACATGCTGTCTTGTAACCTGTCTTCTTCACTTACCAGGTCTGGGCGCCTTTCTGGTATTAAGCACCTACCTGTCTTTTGTGTGACGGTGTCTACCTTTCATAACACAGCTAAATCATAATGAATTCCTCCAAACTCCTGTTATTGCTATTTCCCAACATTTTACTATGGAATAAACCTGGAGTGAGCATCTGTTCAGCTGATTTCCTGTAAATTCATGATTATTTCCTTAGGACAGGTTCCCAGAAGTGAAATTGAAAGACTAGGTATATGAAAAAAAGGTGTGGTTTTTTTTTTTAGTTGAGTGACATGAATCAATAAAATGTCAGATACAAGCAAGTGGATACTGAAGACTAAGAAACCCATCTTTCACAATAAAAATAAAACTTTGAGTCTAATTTCAGTGCTAAACTAGGACACTTGTTGGTGACCCAGGAATGTTATACAGTGAAATGGCCACAGCACACGTTTGAAAATATCACATTCACCTGCTTAAGAAAACTTCTAACTTATCACAGCATAGATCCTACACTAGGTTTTTAATAGGGTCACAAAGCAGTATTTCAGAAATTGGTTTACAAACTGTCAAAATATTATAAAGAATGTCAGAAAAACAAAAGTTATTTTTAAAGAGCCAAAATTTTCATGCTACAGACCAATAAAAAGGGCGTCCAAACCCACCAGCATGCATGTTTCACATCCCAACCACGGCGCTCCCAACGGAGGGAAGCAGCGGGGACAGCAGGGACGTGAGACCCTTTCACAGCACAGTGAGGGGCCAACTGGTGTACGTTTCCTCGTCCACTCACATATTTCCCGCGTGACATGACCCAACACACTCGGAAAGGCAGTGAGCCACCCCGAACCTGCCTGCTCAGGGTCTCCAGCACCACGGACAGCGCCGGGCACAGGCGGTGATCTTGCAGGGGAAGAAAGGGCACAGGACGACATCTGAGGGCTGGGAAACGTGCCACAGGAAAGTCACAGGTCAACAAGGGTGAAAGGATAAACAAGAAAAATATTTTTTTAAAAAAACGTTAATTGTGAGTCAAAGCATGGGGCACGCTGCTGTGTGACGGACCCAGGAGACGGGGACACGCGGTCCAGCTCCGAGAGAGGCCAGGCTGCGGGGAGACAATGGAACCCAGAGCAGGTCTGGGAGAGCCTGACGCCACGCTGGGCTTGGTCATCTGATCAAACAGGTGGGGCCTCCAGGGCCAGGGTCCGAGCATGAGTGACACCAGGCACCCTTCCTCAAAAGCTGTCACTCTATGGCCAGTGAGCTCAGGTGGTTAGAGCGCAGGCTCATTACAGCAAGGTGGCCAGTTCAATCCCCACGTGGGCCACTGAGCTGCGCCCTCCACAGCTAGTTTCAAAGAACTACTTGACTTGGAGCTGATGGGTCCTGGAAAAACACACTGTTCCCCAATAAAAAAAATTAAAAAAAAAAAGCTGCACTCTAAAAGGGGAGTGTGGTGTGGTGTCACCACAACAGTGAATGCACAGATTACATCACCTCACCCCACCAGTGGGCTCAGGGACGAGTGGCTGAAGCAGCCTCTAAGCTCTTCCTGGGAGGCTGAGTACCTCGCCCCAAAGAGTGAGTGGGAGACAGACAGGAAGTGGGGGGGTTGGACATAACAGCTGTGATGCCTCCGTTCAGGTCAGGGGTCACACTCAAGACAACACAGTTCACCTGTCCTTGGCTGGGACAGGTTTATCGGGCATTTACATGAAAGCACTGTGGGGAATGTGAAGATGCATAAGACCTGAGTTGTCCACAGGATATACGATGTGAATTCACATTAAATGGCAACGACAACAGGTGAGCGCATGGTGCAAACACCCAAGGGCCTGGCCCCTGAACCCACGGGGCGCACCGGCTGAGCGTGGAGACAACACGTAAGTACTGGGAAGAGGCAACCACACCCACCTGCAGGGTGTGTGTCTATGCTTTGCATTTGGTTTCTTTCAAAGTCTCTTACAAGACCCCATCATGAAAACCACTTCTGTGCCTGTCATGTATTACATAAACCCAGACCCTTTACACAAAGTCCACTGTGCGAATGTCTTTTAAGATCTAACACTAGGGAAATTTTTTCTAAACTGAAAATGAGTCTGCGTGTCCACCCCAATACTGGGACTGAGTGAGGGCTCATGGTTTGGGGTTTTAGTTGACTTGGCTGCCAGGAAACACAAAGTCAGATTTCATACCCAAAGAATTATGCTATTCCTCGTGGTTCTCATGCTTGTTTCCGCGTATTGTCCATTTCTATTTTATTAATATTTCTGCCCTTGTCTTCCTGTCATTACGTTGGGTCAAAACTTTTTGGAAAGAGGTGGCAAAACAGATGTATAAGGAAGAGATTAGAAATAAAAAATACCTAAGTTTTATGAGAATTCAGATTGGCTCGATTACCTCCAATGTAGGAGGGCTCAGACTGGCCCCCATTTTGTTTCTTCAAGATAAAAATGGTCAACACTTACGGAGCATTTGCTATCTGCGTTGTTCTAAGTGCCTTCCAGCCATCAACTCATGTCATCCTCGTGACAACCCTATAGAGCTACCATTGCATCTCTCCCTCCTTCAGTGTCGAGCGAACTGAAATAGCGTGAGGCCAAACAAATTCCCAAGTGACACTGAGCTGCCAAGGCGATGTGACCCCAGAACCCACACTGTTACTCGGTACCCACGCTGCCAATAGGAAAAGCTGCTGGTTGGTGTCACCAAAAATCGTAGAACAAAGTTTAAAGCACAAGAGGATAATTTTATATTGCCTGGCTTAAAATGCACACTTCATTGGCCCCAGGGGACCATCCTGCCAATATTTTCTCTTGTGTACAGCATGGCTCATCATGAGAAAGATAGTCAGATTCACAGTTACCTTCTTTAATTTGTGCTACAATTTTATGGATGGGCTGGTTACATATGTTCACTTTTAGCAATGTTTAATTTTTCTTTTTTTCCTCTGGATATACACAAAAAGGTTTACCAAACAAAAGTATCTCCTGAAGATGGACAAATCTTGCCCCACGACGAGAGCTTTAAAGTGGAAATTTTTAGAGAAACTAAAAACCCTTACATCCCATTTGGTTGTTAGGGACAGAATACTCACTACACAGGGAGGAATTTCTTGGTCTAACATAACAAAAAATCGAGCGGTAATGAGGGTTTCGGGCACAACGTTAAGAGGCAGCAGTCTGCTTTGCAGCCTCCACAGGTGAGGCTGGCTTCCCTTCCAGACTGGCCATCCCCTGGGGCTGCAAACCATCGCCAAGGAGCCCAGGCCTGCACCCTCGTCAGCTGCACTTCCTAAAGCTCCCGACCTCAAGGGGCACGTGCAGTTCTTGGTTACAATTAAATGTCATGCTCTTGGCTGATACAATTACCGTATTTTGCTGTGTATAACGTGCACTTTTTTGCCCAGATTTGTGAGGGAAAAATAAGGATGCACATTATACATGGGTAGCACTAATTCCATATCTATATAAATGTTTTTAATTCTTTTATTTATGCTTATGAGTTAAAAATGTAATTCTAGGAGCCAGCCGAGTGGCTCAGTTGGTTAAGAGCTTGCCCAAGAGTGCGAGTTCTGAACAACAGGGTCGCTGGTTTGATTCCCACATGGGCCAGTGACACTGTGTCCCAGAGCTGAGCTGCCGCTGAGCTGCCAACAGGTGGCAGGATGGCTCAGCTGATGAGAGCACGTGCTCCTAACAACAAGGTTGTTGGTTTAAATGGTGGGCTACGCCCACAACTAAGACTGAACTTGGAACCTTGAGCTGAGCTGCTGTGCGGATGGCTCAGTGGATACAGCGTGTGCTCTTAACAACAATGCTGCTGGTTCATCTCCCGCATGGGATGGTGGCTACACCCACCGGCAACTATTTGAACACAGCACCTTCAGCTGAGCAGCGTGACTGGACTTGGAGCTGAGCTTGCTGCACCCTCCACAACTAAGATTGAAGGACAACAACTTGGCTGTTCCCCTCCCCCAATTCCCCAACACTGTTCCCCTCCCCCAATTCCCCAACAATGTTCCCCTCCCCCAATTCCCCAATCAAAAATCTTTAAAAAAAAAATTTAACTCTAGAAATCAATAACGATATCTGTATGTAAAATAATGCCCTGGAATATGATAATCGGTTTTGTTGAACTTACAATGAACTTACAACGACAAAGAGTTCTTGGCCTTCTATGATGCGTATATCGTACATTTATTACCAGTACATAAAATTTCTTGTACCTTGTATCTGTTCTTATGTTTTGTAATTATTTGTTACATAAAATTTCTTGTACCGGGCCTGCCGAGTGACGCGCTGGTTAAGAGTTGGCTTGGGACGCCAGCTCTGAGCAGCAGGACCCCGGTTCGGATCCCACATGAGAGCCACTGACGCTCCGCCCTCTACAGCTAAGATAGGGAACAACAGCTGGACCTGGAGCTGGGCTGCCGTGAGTTGCCAGCGACGGCGTAGTCTGCAGTGGGGCTGCAGTGGGCTGCCGTGCTACCGTGAGTGGCTGGCAGCGGGCGTGAGCTTTCGTGAGCTGCCATGAGCCTCCGTGAGCGGCCGTCGAATGGCCGGTGAGCAACTCGACTACCTCACCCGGGAAGAGCGCAATGATCACAATACCAACATGGGCCAGTGAAGCAATGTTTCCACAACTAGCCTGAAGAACCAAAGGGCAGCAGCTTGTCTGTTCCCCTCCCCCAATTCCCCAATAAAATCTTTTTTTAAAAAAATTTTCTTGTACCATGTTAAAAAATAAATGTTAAGGGCCAGCCGAGTGTCTCAGTCAGTTAACAGTTGGCTTAAGAGCACAAGCTCTGAGCAACAAGGCCACTGGTACGATTCTCACATGGGCCAGTGATGCTGCGCCCGAGCTGAGCTATCGCTGAGCTGCCAACAGGTGGCAGGATGGCTCAGCTGGTGTAACGAGACTGCTTGTTCGATGGTGAGCTACGCCCACCCGCAACTAAGACTGAACTCGGCACCCTGAGCTGAGCTGCCGCCTGGATGGCTCAGTGGATAGAACGTGCGCTCTTAACAACAAGGCTGCTGGTTCGACTCCCGCATGGGATGGTGGCTACGCCCACCCACAACTAAGATTGAACACAGCACCTTGAGCTTAGAGGCCACGAGCTGCCAAAGGGAAACCAGATGGCGACTGGCGCCCTCCACAACGAAGACTGAAGAACAACTTGGCTGCTCCCCTCCCCCAATTCTCCAATAAAAAAATCTTTAAAAAATAAAAATAAATGTTAAAATTCCTTTATAATACAAAGAACAAGTAACTAAATGTAAACAAATAAAAATTTGAATTCAAAAATTAAAACGATTTTTTTTCCCTGAAAGTTTGGGCCAAAAACATGGGTGCACATTATATACAGGAGCACAATATACTCGGCAAAATATGGTACTCCTGAGAGGAAGATGGGGTTCTATGATTTCCTTTAGCCAACCAGGAGGCCCCCCTAAAGAGAGGGTGGGACTGCCACAACCAAAGCCTACAGTGGGCAAGGCTGAGTCGTCTCCAAAGAAAGCAAAACAGTGTCCCAGAATGGCAAGTGCAGCCAAAGCAGATGCCTAGGAAACCTGCTCTGGTCTGGTCTAGTCAGGTCAACCCCTGGAGGATCCCCCAGGAAGCCACAGACAGCTCAAGAGCAGGTGGAAAAGCTCGCAACCATCTGGGAGGGCCGTGGTCACTCCAGAGTGACTGCAGCTGAGGGCGCCATCGTGGGAAACGCCAGAACAGCTGAGGACATGGGCAGCCCCCCTCAGGGCTGAAACGAGGGCAAACAGAGGGGACCCCTGAGCTGCTGACTGAGAGAAGCTTTTCCATTGCAGACGAAGCCAGGGCACAGAAAACTCGCACACAAAAAGGACAAACTGGTTTTACACATGAGCTCCAGTGCCTTTGCCGAGGAGATTAACACGGACTCCAAATCTGTTACTTGGAGCAGTGACAGAAAAGGTAAGTGATCGTCTCACAGCAGACACAGAACTTGAACTGGATCTGCACCCCTACAACCTCACCCTGTAGATGCCAAAACCATATGATGCGCTCCCTAAAAATTAGTGTTTTCGTCATAAACATAAATTACCATGCTCCCTCTCTGTACACACAAGCACTTAGAAAACAACAGAACATATTTTAAAAGTCGGCAATCAGCTAGGAATATGGTTATATGATAAAAATAACTTGTACGTAAAACTGGTTGATTAAGAATGATTCTGAACTGCATCTGATGTTTGGCCCGCTCACTTCCTGTACGGAAGCCTGTAATTCTTTTCAAGTCAATATGCTGGCAGCGCTCTAAATATGACTCCCATCTGGCCAAACTGATGAATCAGAGTTATTTTTATTGTAGCCAATGAATGACCATGGCATATCCATTCCAAGGGTCAATAAATAATACATTTAATTAACTTCCCTTTAAAATCTATAATCGAAGTTGTACGTCATTCAACTCTGAGTAACTGAGAAATCATGATGTTTTCCTGCAATATGGTCACAAAAGAATTACAGTTTTTCTTCAATTTCATCTAATAGGCACATTAAGGAAAATACTGCTAAAAACAGAGCAAGCAAACCCTCCAACAATTTTAAAAATATTAAAACCCTGTCGTTTCAGAATTAGTTGGATTCTGGGTGTCCAGAATCCAATGTGACTCAAATTGTGCAAAGCACTTTTTTAAAAAATTTCATTGAGGAACACAGTGTTTTTCCAGGACCCATCAGCTCCAAGTCAAGCAGTTGTCTTCAATCTAGTTGTGGAGGGTGCAGCTCTGTGGCCCATGTGGGGATCGAACCGGCAACCTTGGTATTATGAGCCTGCGCTCTAACCACCTGAGCTAACCGGCTGCCCCTGCTCAGCACTTTTTTGCTTTTAACATTTAACTTGGAATTTCTACCAATATCAAAAGTGAAGTAAGACAAAAATAGAAGAAGCAATACATTGCATGGGAGGACATATCTATGTCGCTGGGAAGAAATAAACTAAATTCTGTAAAACTAAAAATATTGTTATTAATTTATCTACATCACAAGTAACTAAGCCTAACAAAATATCGTTGAAATATTTGAAAGCTAACAAAAATATTGGTAAGTAAATACGTGTTTATTTCTGTCTCACGCTATACCACTTTGGACAGCTATGCTGTAAGTGCAAAGTTGTCTGGAAGGAAAGATAATAATGACGAATCAGTGATGAGCAGTATGAAAAGTTGACTTAGAAAGCCTATCTGAGAAAAAACATCGCTGTGGTGAGAAAACCTGAATCCCTCCATCACTTTGGATAGACCGAGTGCTGGTTCTGCTCGCTAAGCTCACCCTTGAACCTGAAATGAAATATGCAGATTTGACAGGTCAGACCAATGGAGTAAGGCGATCCGTGCTTTGACTCTTTGGCCAAAAACAAAAGGCACTTCTCAGGAGAGCGTTAACAAGGGGAGGAGTGGCTTTCAGGCAAAGCACAGGCGGTTCACAGGTGGTCGCTGGGAACACTCCCACGTCCACAGAGCTCCTGACGCGGACAGGGTGTCTGAACTGAGGTGGGGACTGTGTCACAGGCCGGGTGTGTCTTCCCCACTTGTCCCACCAGTCGGCGCACAGCTGTCCCTGCCCGGCCGCGGCTGGGCAGACAGACTTCCCCACAGCCTGCCGGCCACGTGGCCAGATGTGGGGCAAGAAATATTCCAATTTGTTCTCTCCCGAGCAATGAAAAAGTCACACCATCTAAAAGGAAACGGTACACACACTCTACAATTACTATTAGAGCCAAACCTGTGAGTCACCCAGCTGCCTGCACAAGACAATTTGGCTACTGGAAAATCCTGATTAATGACATTTTTTTAAACACCAGAGTAACAAACTGACCTGCCAAAAATTACCACTTGTTCATCATTTTACCATTTTCCCCTTGGTTAGCTATTACCTTTCGCCAAGACGATGACGTAAAATGAAAAAGGTACTGTAACGCGTATGAACCTCAAATCTAAATACTGTTCCTTGCGAGGCGTGAGGGGGGGGGGTCACCCCGGCTTTGAGGCACGTGAGGACAGTCCTTTCGGACGCGGCGCCACGCTGGGGTGCGGGGGTTTCTAAGGACCGGGACGCGCGACCAGCCGCCCGCACAGAAGCCCGAGTCCCGGGTCCCAGCCGTGCGCCCCGGGGTCCCGCCTCCGCGTCCGAGGGGACAGAGCGGCGCCCGCGCCTCGTGTTCGCAGCCGGCACCCCACGCGCAGCCCGTGCGGCAAAATCCATAACGAGAGGGACGCGTGGCCGCCGGACGCCGTGTTTCTAAGGGCCGGACACCGAGCTCGCGAGCCCCGCGGTCCGAGCCCCGCGCCCGGCCGTTCATCGAGGAGCGCGGGGCGGCAGCGGGGGCCGCGAGGTGCGGGGCCGAGCGGGGCGGGCGCCTCGGAGTTGCGGGCGCCTCGGAGTTGCCGCCGCCCCG
>NW_017731888.1:1095364-1114555 GCF_001890085.2 Hipposideros armiger
ACCCCGGTCCCCTTCCCGCCCGGCGCGGGAGCGCGCGCCGCCGGGGCCGCCAACTGTTGCGCGGGGGGCGGCGGGTCACGCGGGGACACAGGCGCCCGGAGCACGGCCGGCGGGGCCGCCCGCGAGCGGGTGCTGGGAGCGCCGGGAAGTTACCCGCGGGTCCGATACGCACCCGAACACCCGGGCAGGTGCCGCCGGCTCTGGACCCGAGAGAGCGACACGGGGCGCATTCGCGCGCGGGACTCGTGCCCAAGGCAGCGCCTCCTCCACGCGCACACG
The DNA here is from genome assembly GCF_001890085.2 of Hipposideros armiger. Taxonomy (NCBI): domain Eukaryota; kingdom Metazoa; phylum Chordata; class Mammalia; order Chiroptera; family Hipposideridae; genus Hipposideros; species Hipposideros armiger. The sequence goes on from NW_017731888.1 coordinate 1,095,644, forward strand.
CTCCCCGCGGCAGCCCGTGTGCGCTCCGCGGGCTGGCAGCGGCGCCGCGGCGCCCCCCATCCAGCTGCTCCTGCGGGGGCCCCGGCCGAGCCTCCCACTCGTCCCACGCGTGTGCTTTCCTGTGGAGGAAAGGGGCCCCCACGGCGTCCCAGGTCCCAGGAGCCGCGCTCTGCTTGTCACTAAGCGGAGTCCAGAGGCGGCGGGCCGGCAGCCCGCAGACCACACAGGCAAGGGGGGAAGCAAGGAGAATTGATGCAGCCAAGTTGTGCTGACAACCTGCTGCGATCTGGAAAATGGAGCGAAACTGGCCATGTTTTGACCGTAATGAAATTCGTGGGAATGCCCTTCCGATATTGGACTCTGTCGGGAAGAGAAGTGACTGTGTCCGGAGTGACAGCCTGTGCGGGGCTGCGAGCCTGAGGCTGCTTTCATTCCCCGCCCTGTTAGGAGTTACCTGACCTTGGGCCACTCAGGTAGCCCCATTTTTAATACCTCTGCAATAAAGGACTTCTCCGCATCTCCATCTGGGCTGTGGTGGAGTTTAAATGAGGTAAAGATGTGTACGCTGGTAAAAAGAGCCAAAAAACCAAGATGAAATATGACGGAAATGGATAGGGTTAGAAAAGCAAACGAGAAGCGGGTGATCAAACTATCTGGACTTGGACAAAGCAATCTTTTCTGAAATTCCAAGCTCTTTAATCAGAAGCATTGTCTCCACAAGATTTCTTCATATGATGGATCACTCCTATTAATCAGTTGCAGTTTATTTTCTCTGGAAAGTTCTAAAGGCTGAGGGGCGTGGACACAAGATGAAGCAAAGAAACCTGCCCACCACTGAGTTTCTCCTTCCTGTTTCAGCGTTGTCCAGCTTTGTCTCCACTGTCAAACACCAATGAATTGTGTGCCAAACCGCAACCCAAAATCTAGATTCTAAATCAATTGTTTTTCATTTTAAAATTTACTTTCCTCCTCTCCATATTTGTCCCCATCCTTTCATCTTTGGAGATTCATTTATTCATTCATTCATGCCACAGCAACAACACAAACCACAAATATGTGCCCAGTGCCTGTCATGTGTGCTCCGTATGTGACAGAAGAAACAGCCAGCCCCTGGCCCACGGAGCTTTCCGTCTAGGGAGGCCGTTTTTCAAAGTAGCACGGTAGCATACAGTACAAGTTATACGTGCCTCTCTGAAGGGAAGATACAGGGTGTTGTTGCACGTTACAAGGGCAACCACTACAGCTTGTGGTAACAGGAAACAACTCCCTGAGGAAATGTGATTAAGTTAAACCTTTAGGTTCCTCTAGGGTCCCCACAAGCAGGTCCTGAGATGTGGGTTTGGGGTGCAGGTAGTTTGGGAGGTTGATCCAGGAAATCGGAGGGAGGGAAAGGTACTGGGACGCACCATCAAGCTGGCCACCCCTGCTACAGGCAGGAACTCGTGGGGAATGCACCCTGACGGTTGGAAAGTGGACATTTTTGTGTGTGGCTTCCGTCCCCCAGTTGCTTCCCCTCCCCCCACCCCGGGTTCCTCGGCTGAGTACCTGCCGAGCAGCCCAGCAGCAGGGCTGGAGGCACTGAGAGCATGGGGACTGCACAGCAGGGCTGGAGGGAAATCAGGTGTCCCTTCTGCCAGACCCCAGGGAAGGGCTAGGATTCCGGCAGGAAACGTGTGGGGCGGAGGCGGGGTTTAGGCTAAGGGTTCAGGGGACGGGAGGGCCTGGTGCTGTGCACACTCGGAGTAACGAGGAATGAGGATAAAGTGAACAAGGGGAGAGTAGCATGAACACATCTGGAGAACAAGTCAGGGGGCTTTAAAGGACTCGGACTTATACCCTAGATACAGTGAAATGTGTCGTAGGATTTGGAGCAGGGAAATAAGTTCTCCATAGACAATCATGCCATTTGTGGACAAAGACAGTTTTCTTTCTCCTTCCCCCTCTATATACCTTTTTTTCCTTTTCCTGGTCTTACTGCATTAGCTAGGATTTCCAGTGTGATGTTGAAAAGGAGTGGTGTGACAGGGCGCCCTGCCTTGTTTCCTGATGGTGGGAAAAGCATCTAGTTTCTCACTATCAAGTATGATGTCAGATGTAGGGTTTTGTAGATGTTCTTTCTCAAAGTGAAGTCCTCCTCTCTTCCTAGTTTTGTGTTTTTATCGTGAACTTCAGATTTTGTTGAATTTTGCCAAATGCTTTTTCTGCATCTATTGATATGATTGTATCATTTGTTCCTCCTTGGCTTGTAAATGGGATGTGTTACATTCATTGACTTTTGAACGGCAATGAGATTTCTACAAGATCACTTTGGCTGCTCTGAGGAGAGATGCAGGTGGCTGGGAGCGAGGAAACAACAGAACTGGGGGAAATAGATTTTGAGATGCCTGGGAAACCCTGATGAGCACACCGAATACATGACCTGGACGGTGGAAGTGGGAATTTGCAGACACCGTACTGGGGGTTACTGTCCTGGGTGGGCTGTGAGAAGAGGGAGGCGAGTGCATGGAATCCCAGGTCCAGCTTTGTGAGCGGTAGGCGGTGCTCCTGGGACACCCAAGTGGTGATGATTACTGAGCTGTGTGCACTGGAACTAGTGACACGCAGGTCCTGGTGACTGTAGCAGGAGCAGTTGCAGCACAGGAGTCATGTGGAAGACACAGTGGGCAGCAGTCTACTAAGATGACAAAATGACACTGACTTTGTCTTCAACTTTCAAGAAGTTTGGGTGTAAAAGAGATGAAAGGAAAGAACGAGGATTGAGGAAGACACGTGGTTTCCAGGAAGATTTTGTTGTCAGGTCAGGAAGTCCAGAGTAGGCTTGAACATGGGTGGGAACGTTGAAGGAGAGAACTGGCAAGTTCAGATGCAACCTAACCAAGGACGTCATCCAGCATGTATTCTCTCTCCTGAACCATCTACTTTTTAAAAATAGACTATATTTAAGAGCAGTGTCAGGATCACAGCAAAATGAAGAGGAAGGTACAGAGATTTCCCACATCCCCTGACCCTCCCCCACTTCTGCCCCCACACCCACAGCCTTCCTACCATCAACAGCCCCCCAAATGGGACATTTGTGACAACTAATGAACCTGCATTGACACGTCATCACTCAGGGTCCACAGTTCACATCAGATCACTCTTGGTGTCGCTCGGTGGGTTTGGACAGATGTATAATGACCTGTACCCACCATCATAGTGTCACACAGAAGAGTCTCACTGCCCTCAAAGTCCCCTGTGCTCCCCCTGTTCACCCATCTCCTCAACCCCTGGAAATAATTGATCTCGTTAATGTCCCCATAGTTGTGCCTTTTCCAGAATGTCACAGAGTTGGAATCCTACAGTATGTAGTCTTTTCAGACTGACTTCTTTCACTCAGTCATGTGCATTTCAGGTCCCTCCATGTCTTTTCATGGCGTGGGAGCTCATTTCTTTTTAGCTGAATAATACTCCTGTCTGGATGGACCAGTTTATTTATCCATCATCACCTCCTGAAAGACGTCTTGGTTGCTTTCACATTTTGGCGATTACTAATTAAGCTGCTGTAACATCATGTGCAGGTTTTTGTGTGACATACGTTTTTAACTCACTTCGATAAATACCAAGGAGCATGACTTCTGGATTGTATGGTGACAGTGTGTTTAGTTTGGTAACAAACCAACCGTCCTCCAAGTGGCTGCACCATTTGCATCCCCACCGGCAGTGAGAGTTCCTGTGGCTCCACAGCCTCACCAGCACGTGATGTTGTCCGTGTCCAGATTTTGGCTGTTCTAACAGGTGTCCAGAGGCGTGTCACTGTTGGTTGAGTTGGATTTTCTTGATGACATGATGTGGAGCATTGTTTCATATGATTATTTACCATCTGTGTATCTTCTTTCTCTGTTAAGGTCTGTGGCCCACTCTTCAATCTTGTCATTTGTGTTCTGGTACTCATTTTTCAATCTCAACTTGATCAGGTCCTTCAGCATATAAACTTGCTGTGTGTGTTCTGTTGTTTGTTTTTTTAACCTTCTTTTGATTATATGTATGTGGTGTGTGTGTTCTGTCTTTAAAAACCTTCCAGCTACTACCCCATTTCCGTAGTCCCAAAAGAGAGTAACCTGCACTCAGGGTCTTAAATTTCTCCCCTGCAATTCTATTAAATCCCCATCAAGCCTTTACCTCTATCACGTCAACAAAATTACTGTAATCAAGATCACATGACAAACACAATTGTCTGTGATCAGTCCTCATCTTAACCCACCACATCCTCTGAGACAGACTTCTTTGACTTGGCTCCAGGACAGCTCACTGTCCTTCACATCCCCGCCCATTCCCGCTCGTGTTCCATAGCTGGGACCTCCTCACCTCCGCACTTTCCAAAACTTGGTGCACCTCAGAGCTCACTCTTCGGACCACTTCCCTGCCCACAATCACTCCCTCTTATAGTTTTAAATGCCACCTACATGCAGACAAACCCAGTTATGTATCTTGAACCTGCGCCTTTCTCCTGAACTCTAAAATCAGGTTGAACTGCTTCACTGATTCCTACGTGTACATGTCTAACGAGCACCCCAAGCTTAACATGCCTAACACTGCATACGACCCCCCAGTGATGATCCTCTCAAAGGTTCCTCACATCCTCAGTCCAGCCTTCACATGGAGCCGCTCCACACTTCCCTTCTGCCACAGCCCACACTTGGTCAACCAGAAAAACCTCCTTTGCTTTGTCTTCAAATATACCCAAGCTCCGACTACCTGTTCTCACAACCGCCCGTGCTATCACCCTGATGCTAGCCGGCCAAGGTCTTTCTCATCGCAATGGATTCAAACTGGTTCCCACGCTTCCTCCTCCGAAAGCTACTCAGCACAGCGGCTCAAGTGACTTTCTGAAGATGTCACATATTTCACTTTGTTCAAAACCAGCTCATGAGTTTCCATCTCACTCACCGGAAAACATAAAAGTTGATACACTGCCCTCCGCGGTCTGGCCCCAATCTTTCCATCCGACCACATCTGTGGCCCCCCTTACTCACCAGGCCCTGCTCCCCAGACACCATCACCCAGGGGCCGGGGGACACCGAGTCCCTTGTGCCCCCAGCGCTCTGTGCCTAGATGTCACCAAGCCCTGCTCCCGCCCGAAGGCCTTGCTGAGCACCGCGTCTCCCCTCTGGGAAGCCCCCTTCCTGCTTTTCCTCCCGAATCTCCACGTGCTGTGCTGTCTCACTTCACACTCTCGTCGGACCTTTCGCGGAGGCTCCCCGGCGCCCGACACGGACTCGGAACCGCGCTCGCATCGCGCGCTCGGGGAAGAAGCGGGGGCGAGAATCCAGGTCCCAGAGGGAAACGCAGGGAAGCGGTGCACGCGGGGGGGGGGCGTCCCCAGGAGTGCCGCGGCGCGACACGGACACGCGAGTCAGAGGCGCGGGGCGGGGGCCGCCAGCTCTTTTTCCGGGTCTCCTTTCCCACTTCGCCCCGACTTCCGCGGTCCCTAAGGCCGCCTGGCGCGGGGGGTGCGCCGAGCAGACCCGCCCACTGCTCCGCCCCCGCGCCCGCCGTGATGGGGGCTCCGGGACCAAGGGCGCCGGCAGCGTGGGCGGCCACCAGACACAGCCCCGCCCCGCTAACCCCCGGCCCACGGCCCCCTCCCTCCCTCCCTCCCGACGACCCCTCCGAGGCCGCGTCTGGCGCGCTCGGGAGTCACTTCCCTCGGCGCATGCGCGGAGCATACGCCCCCTGCCATAATACCCAGTCCGAAGCCGGGGTGCTGCTGATTGGCATCCAGCGGCAGAGAAGCTGGGTCCGGATTGGGCAGCCTGCTGTTGTGGGCGGGCCTCCAGGGGCGGATCCGGAAGTGCGGCGCGGGCCGGCGGGGGCCGGGCGCCGCGGGACCCGCATGGCGGAGGCGCGGAGGCGGGGTAGGTGAGGCGGGAGGCCGGGGGGCGCGGAAGGGACCCGGGCGCGGGAGAAGCGCAGCCCGCGGGAACGCGAGCCGCGGGGCTGGAGGGGCGGGGGCGCAGCCGCGGGGGGCGGGCGCCGGGGAAAGTCGCCGCTCAATGCCGCTCTCGGCCCAGGACCCGGGCCGCCGGCAGGGCGGGATCCGGGGCCGACCCCAGACCCCCGGCGAGTCCGGGACCCGCAGGCCCGGCCCCGGGGGTCCAGGGGGCCCGGCCCGAGGCCTGCGGGACACGCACACCCGCCGCCCCGGCCCGGCAAGCACCCTCCGTGAGCAAACACGGGATTTGCAGACGCTTCGATGGCCGATGCGAGACCTGCCGCTGGGGACCCACCTGTGCGCGTCGTGACTCACTTTCCCCGCTTTAAACAGCAGCAGCCTCTCTGAGCCTCGGTTTCTTTATCTGTAAAATGGAGATGACACTGTTTACCTGCAACGTGTGTACATCTCCGGGCACACTCGGGCGTTTATTATTAAATGGTGTATTTTTAACCCGTAACCAAGGCAGGGCGTTATGCGTTTAATTGGTAAACGTGGCAGTGCCTTAAAATTGAATGTCAGAAAACACCGAAAACTCCCATGTCGTAGAAAGCCCAGCAAACTGTACATCTTCTCATTATATTGCCCTATAATCATCAACATTAAAATGAAAAAAAGGAAGGTTTTATTTTTTTACACCTTTATTGAGATACAAAGGACACACAGCACTGTGTGTTTAAGGCGCACATCAAAATGACTTCACATGTGCATATACTTACTGCAGAATAATCACCGTAAGGCTAGTTAACAATTACCTTACTTACTTAGAGAAAAACGTTTTCTTGTGATGAGAACGATAAAGATCTACTCTCACAGCAGCTTTGAATTCTCAGCGCAGTGTTGGTAACAAGTCGCCATGCTGTGTGTGACATCCCAGGACGTCGTTATTTTGTAACCAAGTTTGACCCCTTCATCCATCTCCTCCATTCCCCACTCACTGCCTCTGGCAACCACCAGCCTGTTCTCTGCGCCTGTGAGTTTGGTTTGGCGCCTGTGAGTTTGGTTTGTTTTGTTTTCAGTTTCCACATAAAAGTGAGGTGATACATCATTTGTCTTTCTCAGTCTGACTTATGTCACTCAGCATAATGCCCTCAAGGTCCATCCATGTCGTCTATAAAGTTTTGCTCTTTTTTTATTGTAGAGTAATACTCCATGGGAGGATGGACCCCATCTTTATCCATGTATCCATCGATGGACACGTAGGTTGTGTCCATACCTTGGCTATTGTGAGTGATGCCGCAGTGAGCATGAGGTGCAGCTACCTTTTCCAGTTAGTGTTTTCATTTCATTCACATAAATACCCTGAAGTAGAATTGCTGGGTCATAAGGTAGTTTTAGTCTTCATTTTTTGAGGAACCTCCACACTGTTTTCCATGGTATCTGCACCAACTTACAACCCCACCCGCGGTGCACGAGTGTCCCCTTTTCTCCACGTCCTCGCCAGCACTACTACGTGGGCTTTTTAATGATGGCTGTTCTGGCAGGTGTGAGGTGACATCTCACTGGTTTCGATTTGCATGTCCCTGATGATCAGTGACGCTGAGCACCTTCTCATGTACCTGTTGGCCATCTGTGTGTCTTTTTTGGAAAAATATCTCTTCAGGTCCTCTGCCCATTTTTTAATCAGATTTTTGTTTTATATTGAGCTATACGGGTTCTTCATATGTTTTGGACTCTTAACGCCTTGTCACATACGTGATTTGCAAATATTTTTCCTGATCAGTAGGTTGCCTTTTTGTTCTGTTGATGATTTCCTTTTCTGTGCAGAAGCTTTTTAGTTTGATGTCATCCCACTTGTCTATTTTTGCTTTTGCTGCCTTTGCTTTTGGTGTCAAATCCAAAAAGTCATCAGCAAGACCAATGTCCAGGAGCCTTTTTTGTATGTTTTCTTCTGGGAGTTTTATGATTTCAGGTAAAAGAGAAGGTTTTAGGTATGTTTCTTATGTTGCTTGGAACAGTTGAGACCATGATTTATTTTTCTTCTGTACATTTTAAACAGATGATTGTGTTTTTGTCCTTTGAAGTTAATACGTATTTGCTAAAAATAAGAAAAGGAAACGAATTTGTGAGCCGGGCAGAATGTGTGTGGAGAAAAGCAGATATGCCCCGCCCCCGCCTTGCTTCCTGTTAGAGTGTTGGCGTGGGTGCGGCCCGAGCCCCTCCTCCGCTTGATCAGTAGGTCACCATGTACATTGTAAACCGACGGCGGCAGGTTCCCGCGTGGATATGAACAGGTTCAGTGAGCACCCAGACTACAGTTTTATGCCCCCACTGTGAGCAGGATTGGCAGGCTTTACAATTTAGTGTTGAGGTTCTTGGGACAGGCCAGGTGTGGCGGCTGTCGCAGGGTCTCCCTGCTGCTGACCGGCTCCGCTTCTGCTTGTTTGAGTTTCAGTTGGGGGGCGCCATCCACTGCACAGCAGCTTGTCCCTCGTACAGCTCACCCCCTCGTCCTCCTTCATGTTTCTGACCCGTCTAAGCCTGACGCTATTGGAATGGGACAAAATTGTCAAGTTAGGTTGTTTAAACATTGTGTTTGCAAGGATGGGTTAGTAGGTCTTGAAAATATAAGATGTAAGTGGGGACAATACTAGAATTACAAACCTCTTCTTAAGAAGATCACAAGCAACCCTTCTGCAGGGACCACTCCTCAGTGGGGTTGAGAGGAAAAAATTCCAAGCGCATTGAATTTGCTGACGCCTGAAACCAGAGCTGTTCCAGTGTTCGGTTTCCGCAGCTCCACGTGCCTTGTGATGAGTGTGAGATTGGGGCAGCATGTGACAGGTGGGGAAGACAGTGGCTGCTGCACACATGCCCTGACATCCCTGTTCCTCACAATCCCGCTGGGTCCCAGGATGGAGGCGAGGACACCCTGGGGCCACCTGCACTTTTATGGAAGGGATGCAGGCGTGGAAGCGCTCACAGGAAGCAGGCCACAGGCAGGACTCCTACTCAAGGCATGGCCAGAAGCATGTGTTCTGAGCGTCTCCTGGGCGCAGTTAGAGCTCTCTGTGGCCCTGGGGATGGCGGGCAGGCAGGGCAGTTGCGCGCTGCACTCTTGGGACAGGGCAGCGGCTGCCTGACAGGAACCACAGTTTACAACTCATCAGACCAAGAGCTCAGCCTCTACTGTAGGACGCAGTCAGCCTGAAAGCGGATGGGATGGCTTCAGGCCACTTCGTGGCAATTTGTAGCAAAGCCCCTCAGGGTTAATACTGAGGGTGGTTTGCCTTTGAAGCAACAAGTAAATTTGTTTCAGATGCACTCTGTTTCCTGCGGGAAGCTGCACCACCAGTTCTGGGGGTGGGGGGTGTCCTGCCCTGGGCAGCCCTGACCTAACTGAAGTACACCCAGAAGGGCCCAAAGCCTCAGGGGTGGCTCAGGGGCCTCCTTCCTACATGGGACACCGGATGAGCACCTGATGTAAGTCACAGCTAAGTCCGGTGTGCCCTGCAGCTGGCGCTCATGGGAGCCAGATCTCAAGGGATCTGTAGTGGGGTGACAGCACTGGCATTGGGGCAGGGTCTCAGGACTGGGGCCACTTTAGGCCCAGCTGCCCAGTGGGCCGGCTCCCGTGGTGTGGGCCCCTGCTGCATTGGGCCTGGTCTCCTTGTACGGTGCTGGCCCTTTGCAGCAGAGCATTTAACTGGGGTGAGGGGCCCCCGTGCAGTGTTCCTGCCACCTCCTTAACTGGTCGTCCTCTGCAGTCACCTGTTAGCGGGAGCACAGTACTCGTGAGGTAACTTATCCATCTGCACACTGTCTGTCTGTTTTCCTTCTCCTTGTATTCACTGTGGCCACGTGGGCGCTGAGTGGTATGAGCCCTGTCCAGGGTCCTCAGGGTCACCGTAACCGCAGCCCCTTCCCCCTGCTCCATGCTCCTGAGGCTGCGGGCCAGGCCGAGCCGAGCCTCCGAGGTCCTTCAAGACACCCTGCCACATGTGCAGACCCTGGGTGACTGAGGCCACCTGACCCGCCTGCCCATGGCAGCCACCATGGGCGGGTGAGGCAGAGTGTGTGCTGTCATACAGATGGTCGGCTGCTCCCTGCAGGACCAGCCTGGCTGTCTTCCCAGGTGCCCCCTCCCGGGAGCCAGGGGCTGTGGCCACAGCGGGGGCTGCAGCAGCTGAGCCGCCCTGTCCCCGGGCCCCTCGGAGGAGCTCGGGCCTGTCCGTGGGCCTCAGTCCCAGCCGGCCGATCCCCGTCCCCTGCCACCCAGTGTCTTAGGGAGGGCCTCGTGGCCACACCCCTTATTGTGGCGTTCTGCCGCCTTCCCTCATGTTCCTGAAGTGGCGATGTCGGGACGGCCTCTGTGTATCTGCGTGTGCCTGTGTGAATAGTAGTGAGTAATGCTACAGACCCTACGCAGTCTGGGGTGTTCGTTCTTTTTTTAAGGAGAAAATGAGTCTTTAGTATAAACCTTCTCCTTAGGTGGGGTGCCACATCAGTTGGTCATGGTGTAAGATTCTAATCATGTTTCATTTGAGTACTATTTTCCTTTTAATTAATATTTCAGACAGCTGGCCAACTCTTGCTTAAATCTTAGCTAATCACTTTTTCCATTTATAATTCTGTTACAAAACTCATTAAGAAACTCATTGAGTGAATTAGCATGCTATACTGAACTTCTTTTTTTCATGAAATAATGAGTGCTACGATCAACGTATTCCTTTAGTCTCACATTATAGGCAAAGGTTAGATACTGTGCCTTGTTAAAGGGATAAAAAGGAAAAATACATATTGAATATCGTTTCCGAGAACAATGCCTAGGCGACAGATACTTGGCAGGTGTTTAAACATAAAAGAAAAAATTCAAAATATCAGATTCTGGGAAATACAGTAACCCTAAGAAAATTTAAATTTAAAGTGGCTGTTAAAACGAGACGCGCAGATGTCAGGATGCAGAAGGGCAGCTCTGAGCCAGCACTGACTGGGATGGGGTTTCCTGGCCTCTGTGTGCGCGTGTGCTCGTGTTTGTTTGGTGGTAGGTTTGGACATTTTCTCCGATTCACCGGGCCGAGTGAGGAGGGGCACCATCAGACTGGCCACGGTGAGCGTTCCTGTTAATGTCCATTTCTGGTCTTATTTTCAGTGGAACGTTACAGAAGAAAAGAACGCTATTTCCTTCCTTTTCCATAGGGAGGCTTTTCGAATGGTGTGCGCACCGACTTCCCCCGATGGGAGACTTTCAGGCTGCAGAGTGCGCGGGAGACCGCCACGTTCTCCCCGTAGCCTGTCCGGCACTTCAGCATGTTCCTGGGCTTCTGCTCTGACACCACAGCAGACAGAACAGTCCCACCGTCGCTAAAAATGGAACAGAAAACTCTTCCTATTTCATACCCAACCTTTAGAATTTAAATCAGCTGACTGATGGAAGAAGAGTTTGAAGTTGAGTAGGGTTGCCACCAGCGCCCGAAGCCTCTTTCCTTTTGAGGTGCACACAGGTAGCGGTCCCTAGCTTCTCATTTCCAAGGAACGCTGCACTGGAAACCTACTGGTATTTGGCTTGTGCCTTTAAATTGAACTAGCAAGTTTAGGCCGTCCTCTCTGGAAACTGTATCACAGAACATGATTCCCTAGGGACCAGGAGACTTCATCTCTGGTATTTCTCCACGTCGGCCTTTGGTTGTGCCTCGCGTCCCCGTTCCGATTGTCCATGTGCTAATTATGCCTGTGTGCTAAAGGTCGTTTTTCCCAGTCGGCATTGCACAGGCCTTTCTAGGCCCTGGTGACTGCTTTTTCAGGGACACCAGCATTTCAGGTTAAAACCTGCTGCTGTTGGGGCACCTAGCTGAGCTGTGCGAAGAAGGCGGGCCAGCCTCGAGCCTGGCAGGGCCACATAGTGACACGAGCTCTTCTTGAGAGTTCTGTGTGTGACGCCCAGCTGTCTTCTGGGACTAGAGCACCCAGCTCTTTTCCATCTTGTTTTTGAGAACTTTGGAAATTAAGCAGAAAAGAGATTTTTAACCTCTAAGTTGACTTCCAGGCCTACATTTGCAGTAAGTAAACACACACACACACACACACACACTAGGTCTAAAGGTGCATTTCAACCATCCAGAAATAACAAATGCTTTTTAAAAGTGATGCCTCGCTGTGTCCAGTATCCTGAAAAAACTAGTTTTCATTTCTGTTCTGCTTCTAACATGAGCCACTGAGCACACGGGACCCATTAGAAGCTCACTGTGTGTACAGAATTCAGCCCTATGTATGGCTCCATCAAGGCAGTCCAAGTGTCCCCATGTCATTCCCAGCTCTGGGGGCTCAAAGTGGCAAGGAGGGTTCCATGGCTGTACAAGGAATGCGTTGCTCTAAAATAGCTAATTGCTTCTGTTTGAATAAACTAGGCGCTGCTTCCATGATAGGATATCCCAGATGACTGCACCGAGGTGGCCAGGCGGCCACATGTCCCTTAGAAACAGGAAGGCGCTGTTTCCAGTTGTGGCGGATGGCAGATGCTGAGGGGCTGGCGCTGGTGCCCGTGTGGCTTCAGAGGACAGGTGTTCAGACCTCGCCAGAGTGGTGCAGTCTGCCTCCTGATGGCAACACCCACGTGTAGCCCAAATACTGGGATAAAGTGAAACTCAGCGAATCTTCCAGCAGTGTTCGTTGGTAGAAAGTAGTTATTGATCATTTGATTTTGCTTGTTACACATTGCTCTTTAAAACTGATTTTTAGGGCCAGCCAAGTGACTCAGTTGATTAAGAGCTCACTCAAGAGTTTGAGCTCTGAGCAACAGCGGTTCGAGTCCCGGCCTGAGCTGAGCTGCCAACAGGCGGCAGGATGGCTCAGCTAAAAAAAAAAAAAACTAGTTTTTAAAAAAATTATTATTTTTAAAAAGACTTTGCTTCCAGCTATGGCTAAAAAAGACCTGATATTTACCAGCAAAATAAATAGCAGATGAGCCTGGAGCTGCTTGTCATGTCAGAAAGTGGCCATGTGCTCACAAAAGGGTGGGGACACGTCAGAGAAACACAGGACCCACCCTGAAGGCAAGCCAGTGTGGTACGTGGGGACGTCGCTTGGGGGGGGGGGGGTAGTGCAAGGGGTTGGTGTGGAGCTGGCGGCGCCCCTGACCCAGGAGACGGGCAGAGGCACAGATGTGGGACAGGAAAGGAGAGTTCAGTTTTGGGTCGTTGAAGCCCAGGATGTCGGGGGGTGCCTGTCACCGGAAATCAGGGTCAGGACTCAGGCCAGCTGGTGGAGGTCTCAGCCTTTCCAGGGGTGTGTGTGTTCAAAAGGACGTGAGGAAGTGAGGTGCCGAGCACTCTGCACACTTGCGGGTCAGCTGCGAGGGGTGGGCCCAGGCTTGGGCGTGGGCACGCGTCCTCTCAGAGGCCACGAGGCAGCCCACGTGGAGCTGTGCAGCCAGGCCTGTGACGCGCATCCAGCCTAGGAAGCGGACTTGCTTGTTTTATGGAGGGAAGGCCGAGGCCCCAGAGACAGGAGCTCAGACAGGTTGCCCAGGAGTGGGGGCCACGATGCCCAGCTTCAGGCGACTCACGGTCCCTGGGGCTGTTGTCAGGATCGCTGCCGGCAACGGGGACGCAAATCCGTAGGTCATCACGCTGCTCTGAGCCTCTAGGCCTGGAGCACGGCTGAGAACCTTCCTCTGTTTCCCAGCCAGGAAACTGCTTCACTAGTGAAGCAGCGAGCCTTGATGAGTCCTGCTGGATGTCGCTGTCATAAAAGGCAGTCAGGGACGCCCTGGCAGCCCTGAGCGGGGACATGGAGCGCAGGCCCTGTCCCGGGGCCGGCGGGGTGTTTGTTGGGATGGTGTTCTGACCCATCTCGGCCCCTTTTCCCTGATGGGGAGGCCCAGAACCCAAGCAAGGGTCCCGCCAGCCAGGGACAGCCCGGCGGAGGCCCGCCCTCGGACCATGAGCCTCCCGAGAGCTCTGTGTCTAGGACCCTGTGGGCTTGGACTGGGCTTGTCCACATGGGAGAGTTCAGGTCCAGCAGACACGGGCGTTTCGAGTGCCGGAACCACCTCCAGAGCACGTGTGCAGATGCCCTAAGGAGTTAAGCCAGTGACCTCGGAGCCCTGGCTTAGGGACTCAGTGCTGGAGGGTGTGTCCGCGCCCTGCCTGGGTCTTGTCCCTGAGAAGACGTTCTGTGTAAAATGACGAGGACCCATCCAGTCTAGGGGCGCCCTTGGTACCCAGGGTCTCGACCCCCAATTCTGAAACTGGCTTATGGTCTGTCCAAAGACAAGAACATTCCATGGAAGGATGGAACAGGTGCAGCCCACAGGTAGACTCCAAGTTCACATTCACCCCGACGTGGGCCTGGCCCAACCCAGGCTGGCTGCACCCCTGTGGGCATCCCAGACCTCAGGGCCTTCGGGAGGTGGTCAGCTGCGGTCCAGGCGGCCTGGGGGTCCTGTGGGGACAGCGCCAGGGGTGTTCTGGGGTCAGTCGCTTTGCTTGCAGGTGGTAATATCAAATGTCTTGGTTTTAAATAAAATCTATGTGCGGTTTACATAAAACCACCCTGAGTAACTCTTCTTGTCTTCTCTTTTGTCAATCGGTGCCTTCAGTGTTTGTTGGAAAAGTGCTGGAGAGACTGTTTCCTCGTGTTCCCTGTGGCCAAGAAAAGAGGGCAACATTGGCTCCGGCCCCCAAAAACCCCCCCGAGAAAGTGACACCCGGGAAAGCAAAGTGCAGCTGCGTCCCCCCGTTGACAGGTGAGGATCAGTCGGTATCGAGAGATCACAGACAGGCCCGTCACATCGTCTGTCCACCCTGGGCCTCGCTGCTGTGGGTAGTGACTTGTGCAGGGTGTCGCTGCACGCCCCGGGGCAGCGGGCAGGAGGGGATGGGACATGCATTTAGGTTGAGGAGGTAGGTTACAGTGTGGGCATCTCCCAGCCAGAGACTAGGTTGGAGAGGATCTGCCTCCGGTCGTGGACACAGGGCTGCCAGCTCAGCTCCAAGTAGACACAGGCCTCTGCCCTGGCCACTGTCACGCTGACCCAGTCACTGTGTCCCCCAGGACGGCCTCTGCCCCGGCCGCTGTCACGCTGACCCAGTCACTGTGTCCCCGAGGACGGGCTCCTGGTGTGTCCCTTGTTCTCACCTCCCCATCTGTTGTCACAGCCCCTTGATAGCGGGTGGTCTGCAGTGGAGGCGACATAAACCCTGGTTCGTCACAGTGGCTTCCACCTAGTGAGGGCCCTCCGCGTGGGATACACCACTGAGGGTCCTCTTAGTCCCCAGGTGGACACGTACATGCAGAGTCCGAGCACCCTCTCTTGGGATCGTCTCCGTTTTCAGTAGTCCCTCACTGGGACTAAATATGACGAATATGTTCTGAGCGCTGGTTTCGCCTGCTGACCCAGCCGAGTCACCTTGAGAACAGACGCAGTTTCGTTCCCTCGTGTTCCCGTTCGTAACACTCCTGCAGCGCGATCCGAACAGCAGACGCCACAGGCCCTCGGGCTGCTTGCTGCCCAGTGGTCACCCCTGCGTTGACACGGAGCACACTTTACAGAAGCAGTGTGAGACGTGACATGTGACTCCAGCACGCCCACAGTCCTGCTCGGCCTAGAAGACACCAAAGGCCCCTGGGCTCTTACAGTGCCAACGGACACAAGACGGATGAGAGAAAACGCTCCCTCCACCTCTCAGACGGGGTTATGCCAGTGTGCTTGACCTTGGGACAAAGCATGTGTGCCATGTCCCCTTCACGCAAGGTGCTATGAGCCCCCAGGTGGCTTCCCACCGACACCGCCTCACACACTGCCCCTCATGACAGCGCCCCCAGAGTGTGCAGGTGGAACAGGGTCGCCTGGACGAACGCTGAGGCACAAATGACTGCAGCTAAGCGGATCTCCACTGCTCAGAGTGTGCCTGATGTGGCTGGATGTGGCCTCCAAAATCCACACGCTGACGTCTTGCCCCCAAAGCTCAGCACGTAACTATTTGCCGATGGGGCTTAAAGAGGCGACTGAGGTAAAACGAGGCCATCAGGGCAGGCGCTGCTCCCATCTGACGGGCGCCCCTATGAGGAGAGGAGACCGGGACACGGGCACGCACAGGACAGCACGTGAGGACACAGGGCGCAGACGGCTGCCTACGTGCCCGGGAGAGGCCCCAGGGACCAGCTCTGTGACACCTTGGTCTCGGACCTCCAGCCTCCAGGACAGGACAGAGAGCGTCTGTTGTTTAAGCCCCAAAAAGTGACACTTCGTGAGGGCGCCTGAGCTGACCAAGCTGAGGCCGTTCCGCCTGTCAGAAGTGTGCATGTCGCTTGAATCAGCTCAGCGGAGTTCAGACTGCTGTGGAGATGTGCTGTCCACGTGACAAGCAGGCTGTCCCTAGGATTTCCTGTGATTTCGGGGTTTTACTGAACCAACATTTGTGATTGTTTTAGAAATTGTGTGTTTAGGGCCTATTTGCACATCTTTCCTCTTGTAACTCACAGCCTTACCGATAAGGCTAAAGTAACATGAACCTGGAGGGACACCTGAAGCTTTGTGCGTGGGTGACATCTCTGAGTCAGAACTAGTGTCTGCAGGTTCCAGGCCATTTCCTCCTGAAGACAGACAACCTGCTGCTGTTCTTTTGCATGATGACAGGTCCCCTTCACACACACGTTTTCTTCCTAAAGTGACTGACTGCTCGCTTTGTAAGTCACCGTTTAAAAATAAACACGCTAAGACCACTTCTTCCTAAATCTGGTTATGAGACAGTTCTTTAAATCACTTCATAGTTATTAAGACAAGTTATTTCTTAGTAATGAGAATTTTAGAACATCAGGATGATTAACTGGAAATAATCAGTGTTAGAAGATTTTAATTTTAAACGGCTGACTCTTACAAATTGCGACTCTTACAAATCACTTATGTGTCTTTAAAGTTGTTCCTGATCCTTTAGGTGACATCTTTCTACAAAAGTCTCCGTGTTTGGTCACTTCGTTTCATCAGGCATTTGTAAGGTACTATATTTATTATGAAAAGGTTAAATTAAAAATCAGAATACTGATGTAAAGTTGATCTCAGAATGTGTTTATTGCATAAAAACGCCTAGTTTGAAAGGTTCAGAAGTTCGTTTTATCGAGCAGATGCCTGACATGACCAAATGAAACGATGTGACCAAACATGGAGACGCTGTCTTCCCCTCTGCCGGCATTCGGGCAGTTAACCGCATGCTCCCCTACGAGCCTGAGCTGTCACCAGCCAGCCGGCCAGTGGAGGGATTTGCGGAGCGGGTAGGAGCCACATTCTGTTGGGCAAAACGCTTGCAGTTTTGTTGAACATTTGGAATGGAGAACGATGAAAACCACTTCCAGGTGGAGGTGTCACAGTGGCAAAGTGACAGGCGCATGCCATAGCAGATAGCGAGGACTACAGTGTCAGGACTAGGAGACGACTCTCCATGAGGCCAGGGCACGCGACGTGGGTGTCACTGTGGCCTGTGCTCGGTCCCGTGGGAAGGATTTCTAAGACTCCAGGCCGCTCTGTAAGGCCCGCTGTCTGGATGTCAGTTTGCCACCTCGCTGTGGACTCTCGCTAAGAACAGCTGAAGCCTCTGGCCCTGGCTCCAGTTAAAGGGGTGTCGTGGCCGTGTCGTGCTGCAGGGGCAGCTACATGGGCCCAGAAGGTATCGGGGTTCCTGTACTAAACAGGCTGCACACGGTGTGATCCCAGTTGTGTGACATTCTGGGAAAGGCACAACTTTGGGGACAGTAATAGATCAGTGGTTGTCAGGAGTGGGGGAGGGGTGGACGGGGAGCACAGGGGACGTTTAAGGCAGAGAGATCCCTCTGTGTGACACTGATTGATGGTGGGTACAGGTCATTACACATCTGTCCAAACCCACAGAAGGAGCGACACCAAGAGTGACCTGAAGTGAACTGTGGACCCTGGGTGATGATGTGTCAGGGCAGCCTCGTCAGGTGTCACAAATGTCCCATCTGAGGGGCTGCTGACAGTAGGGGAGGCTGTGGGTGTGTGGGGGGGGGCAGGAGGCGGGTCAGGGGGTGTGTGGGAACTCTCTGTACCTTCCTCTCAGTTTTGCTATGATCCTGAAACTGCTCTAAAAATGTAGTCTTTTTAAAATCTTTAAAAAAATCACTCAACTCTTGAGGTGCCTGGTGAGTGGACTAGCAGGGTCCAGTCTGAGCTCTTTTTCTGGGGTGCATCACTGTTCCTCTTTGCGTGCCTCATCATCACTTCCATGGTACTCCTGTATTCATCCTAACAAGGGAACAATGACATTTCTAAGTTCTATTTTGCATCCTTATTAAGAAAGATTTAGGGCCGGCTGAGTGGCTAAGTTGGTTAAGAGCTCGCTCAAGAGTGCAAGCTCTGAGCAACAGGGTCACCGGTTCAATTCCCGGCCAGAGCTGAGCTGCCACTGAGCTGCCAACAGGTGGCAAAATGGCTCAGCTAAAAAAAAAAAAAAAAAAAGATTTAGCTGATTAAGAGCTTCCAAAAATATGCTGTGAAAAGTGATCCAGTGTTGCTGTTCCCCAATGGGGATGGCCACACGGAAGCCAGTCCCCACTCTGCCCCGAGCTCCAGCGGGTGGCACAGTGGTTAGTTAGCTGGGTGGGTCGGAGTAAGTCGGGAACCAGAGCGCCTGCATCCAGCCTTCAAGAAAGGGAAATACATTGATGGCAGGCGAGTTCAAAAACTTTTAAAGACTCCTAAGCCCTCAGTAGCCACTTGAGGCCACGTTTAAATGCTTGGCAAAATGTAAATGTCTCGCACAGGTACATGGCTCAGCCTTTGTTGTTGTTTTTATTTATCTTTTTTTTTTTTAAAGATTTTTATTGGGGAATTGGGGGGATGGGAACAGTGCTGGGGAATTGGGGGAAGGGAAACAGACAAGTTGCTGTCGTCTTGTTCTTCAGTCTAGTTGTGGAGGACGTTGCTTCACTGGCCCAAGTTGGCACCATCATTGCGCTCTTCCCGGGCAAGGCAGATCAGTCGCCGG
>NW_017731888.1:1114725-1159032 GCF_001890085.2 Hipposideros armiger
AGCATCTTAGCTGTGGAGGGCAGTGTCACTGGCCCTCATATGTGGGATCCGAACCGGGGCCCTCTGGCATCCCAAGCCAGTTCTTAACCTTCGCGCCACTCGGCCGGCCCTGTTGTTGATTTTAAAAGAACCTATTTTTCTGTGGAAGACTGATTGGGACACCCACTTGGTTGTCACCTACAAGAAGGTTGACTTTCCATGTTTTGAATGAAAGTGAAGATTAAAGATTGATACTACCCCGTGTTGCCAAAAGCTTGCAGAGGGCAGCACTCCTGCATCCGTTTCTCAACAATGGATCGGAGAAGCCAGCGAAAAGGTCAGCAGTGCGTTCCAGGGGCTTATCTGAGGACCTGAACGGTCAGGGCTGCAGGGTCGGACACAGCAAGGACCGTGTCAGCAGCCGTTGGTGCCAGTGTAGCTGTAGAACATGCTTCTGTTATAATCCGCCAGTTACACGGATTGTTATGTAGCCATTAAAAGGCTGGACATGTAAATGTGTCTTAATGTAGTGTTTTATCATGCCATGGTCACTTTTAAATGATATTATGTGCATACCAATGTATACTATATAAATGGGTAATGAAATATGTGTAGCCTAAGTCACGTGTGTGTGTGTCTCTGTGTACACACAGAGTGTATATAGGTTGTGAGTGCATATGGAGAGAGAGTTCCGGAAGATAATGCACCAAAATGTTAAGAGATTCATGTGATAATGAGGGGTATGTTTTGCGGAGTACTTTTATTTTCTGCTTCCTACTCATGAATTAGTTGTGTTTTTATATCATATTATAAAAACCTAGAAATTTACATAAGTAACTTAAGTGAATTTAGATAATCGTAAGCCCTTCCTTTTTCCCGGCTGATTATATAGCTGCCTTGCACTTCTGGCAGAATGCCTGGTGTGTTAAAATCAGTGTTGCTAAGCAGCTGGGTTTTACAGAGCTGTTTGATTTCATGTCCTCGGCGAGTCGGCTTGGACAGAGCGCTGGGGCCGTCTGTCTGATCTGGGTGCAGTGTTGACCAGCCCGTTGTTCCCCTTTTCTCCTGCAGGGGGCGACACTGAGGTCCAGCCTGGAAGGCGGCTCTACACTGTGAGTTTGCCGCCGGAGGGGTACGTGCCTGTTCCCCCGGAGCCACCCAGGTGCACGAGTTCTGAGCACTCCTCCAGCGGCGATGACACAGGAGGTAAAGTCAGTCCTTGAGGGTGGGGAGATAGGTGACGTCTTCCAGGTGAAGCAGCTTCCCAGTTGTCCAGGACTGTAAACCAACTTTACCTAAATGTGTAACAGAGGGGTTGGTTGGTGAGCATGTCGCCGCATAGCCACACGGTGCACTGGGATGTGTTTTGCAGTCATTAAAAGCAATTTTAGACAACTCGCAGTGACAGGAAAAAGTAGTTAAGGTGGGAGGAGATTAAAAGTTGGGATGGGATTATAGTGATATCTGTTAATACGTTAGAAGTCAGCTGTTAAATACCTCAAAATGTTACAGCACGTGTCTTGGTTTTGTAGAACTTTTTTTCTTGATTTTCCAATTCTTTCAAAGTTTCTGAGATTGTATATCAATTTTGTATTCATGGAAGGAACTTATTTTGCATCTCTTTTGTGGAAGTGAAGTGGTGTGTCTGCTTTGCTGGTGCCTGTCTGATGAGTGGAGGAAAATGGCGCCTGGGTGGCCGCCGCTCCGGTGGGCGCTGACGCTGCCATCAGACTTTCGCCGTGAAGTGACGTGGCAGCTCATCCCCTTTTCAGTCTTCATTTCAAAGCTTCCTTAAGAGGAATGTGCAGTGTGGAAATAAAAGTTTTCCTACGTGATTTTTAACAAGTATAAACTAAGAAACTCTATACTCTAAATCTTAATTAATTTGAGTATTAAGAAAGTGTAGCTTTCTGGTACATTGATCTTTCTGACTTCCTAATTAAAGGGTCAGAAACCATAAAGCTAAAATTTGGATAGCTAAGGAATAAGACATTTGTCTTTTCAAGCCCCGTTGAAAATCTCAGTAATGTATTAGATACACAGATTATTTACAAAATTGAACTGTGTTCTTATGAAGATAAATTACTTTGGCGAACTTGCTTCATCATGTTCTTAGTATATACAAGAAAAAGTGTGTCAGGCCCGCTGGGTGCTGTCACGCAGTGAGCCCTGCCGAGGCCGCCAGGAGGAAGGGCTGCGAGGTCTTGCTGAGAGCACAGCTCTCTGTCCCCGGCCAGGTGCCACCTCCCAGCCTCCTCTTAGGGACCAAACTCAAGCGATGTCCTGGTAGGAGATGAAATGATGACGGTGCCAACCAGACAAGTGTATCTCTTGTCAGCGACGGTTCCTGGAGGATCATGTATTCCCAAACCCCTACCAGTCACTCTTCCTGTTCCGAGGGCCCAGTGCGGCCACCTCAAAGAAGGCGTCTGGGATGGGCCTGGCGCCCGCTACTGCTTTAGCAGCTGTGGTTAGTTAGAGCACAGAGTGATTTTTCTAAAAGCAAAGAAAAGGTTCTAACAACAAGGTTGCCTGTGTTGGAGATGGTGGCTATGCCCTCCCGCAACTAAAGACTGAAGTCGGCACCTTGGGCTGAGCTGCCACCCAGATGGCTCAGTGGGTAGAGCGTGCGCTCTTAACAACAAGGCTGCTGGTTCGACTCCCATGTGGGATGGTGGCTACGCCCACCCACAACTATTTGAACACAGCACCTTGAGCTGAGCAGTGCGACTGGACTTGGAGCTAAGCTAGCTGCACCCTCCACAACTAAGATTGAAGAACAACAACTGGCTGTTCCCCTTCCCCAATTCCCCAATAAAATATTTAAAAATAATAGTAATGATAAAAAAAAGAAAAGGGGGATTGAGTCATTAGCCTTCATTCCATTTAGATTGCCATGGCGACTTGGCAGATTCCCAGTGACTTTTATAACTTAGACTACATTATTACGAATTACATTTTCATAGGTGGTTTGTCACGCTAAGCCTTTCCGTTGGTTTATTTCTTTCTCTTGTTACCTGGTTCGTGGGAGCAGTCAGTGTTGAGGCCAAGGTCAGGGGAGGGGTCGGTGATTGCAGGTGGGGGCATGGGTGGACCTGGCCCTCCCATGGGGGAGGCTGCACAGGTCAGCGTAGAAATTGGGGTCACAGCAGGATGTGGGGCACAGCCTCGAGGTTACTGTGATGTGTCCGCCTCCCTGTGTCCATTCTGGCTCATTCTTTCTGCCCTGACCTTAGGTCTAAGTTCTGCTGCCCCGCGGCCTCCAACACTGGCCCCTGTGTGTTTGTCCTTGTCACTGGCACTCCCCTGGACGGTGTGAGAGAAACTTCCCAAGATGGACTGGAGCCAGCCTCCGAAGGAACGGGTTTGAGAGACCAAACAGAGGCTGTGAAGGGAACTTGAGGCCCGAAACAGAAGAGGGTCCGGACAGCAGTGCTGCAAGTCTGTGCACCCAACAAGGGGCGGGGGGACTTGTAGATGGGGGGACACGGGTGGCCCTCTGGTGGCACGGGCACTTGCCTCCCAGGGTGAACTGGCCGTCACCGAGGGCAGCTTGCTTCTTAGATAGCGTCGCTCACGTCCAGCGCTGCAAACCACTGTCCCTGCGAGCCGGGCTCCCCACCAACATCCTCCTGCCAAGGTCCCCCCAACTGGGGACTCAGCCTCAGTGCTAAGAAGCAGCTCTTTTGAGACAATGAGTTCAGTTCCTAAGTCAGCGTTGCTGAAAACACCACCCAGTTTTTCAGAAGAGCTTTGAATAACTGAATCATATTCAGGCTGGGAAGTTGATGTCTTCCACTTTTGAACACTTGTAACTCATCTCAAAACAGTGCAGTTTGCTTTTTCACAGTCTGTTCATCTAATATTTTTTCCCTTGTAAATCCCAGGAGGTGAGCATTTCAGGGCCTTTGAAATGATCGAGCTGAGAAGGTGCTGATGAGCACTGTGGGCTCCATCTCCGACCCGAGGGAGCGTGCAGAGCGGGCTGGGCAGCCCTGCGCTCAGGGTGGGGGGAGTGGGGGGGTTCAGCAGGAGCCTGGGCACATCCCTTGCTCCGATGCCCCAGGACAGGACTGTTGGGGAGCTGGGGACTCGCCAGGCTGAGGTGCGGAGACGTCGGAGGCTGAGAGGGAAAGCGCTCCTGAGCCTTTTCCATGGCAGCGTGAAGCCAAGAACATGCGGACTGAAGCTGGAAAAGAAAAGCCAGCTTGTTACTGTTTCTCAAAGAGCCACTTCCGGCGCTGACTTCCGCTTTGAATACGGGGACCAAGGAGTCACTTCTAGAAACTCCAGGAGGAAAGGATGATGCTGTTCGCCTTTGCTTCCCGCACACCCGCCTGCACAGGCACCGCCCGCGGGTCAGCACGGTGCCCAGACTCAGATGGCCCAGGTCATCCACGCGGCGGGTGGCAGGTCCGGTGCTGGCCCTACAGGGATCCCACGCTGGCTCCAGCCCGAGGCCACCAGGAAGCAGCGGGGAGCCTCTGGGTCGCGCCTCCAGCTCTGTCGGCCTGTATTGCTGTGTCAGCGTCCTTTGTTCCTTGTCCTCAGCGCCCGGCCGAGGACCTGTCCCAGTCCACACTCAGGGCTTGTGAGCTAGAGCTGTGTCTCTAGGGCTGTTCGGGGCTGTCTGTGTGTTATGGAGACAAGCACGTGCTCAGAGGTCAGGACAGGAGACCGCAGTGCCAGGCTCCGTCTCTGCGCTGTGGCTCGTCTCGGAATGGAACTAATACTGACTCTGAATTCTTTCCCACTTCACATTTGCTAGGAATGGTTAGTGAGAGTTGTGCAAAATGGAAGCAGTGTTATTAAATGGGGAATACCTCCCCACTTATGTGTGGCTTGTTTAAATACCGTGGTACAACTTTAGACAAAGAGAAATATGTGCCCAGTCCTCAGTGACCTGGTGTCGCGCCTCATTCTCGGGAAGCCGGTAACCTCTGGCCCTCTGCGCATTGGGCCAAAGGAAGCCGTGCTGCCAGGCAGCGGCCATGGGAAATGCCGGACAGCCGTGTCGGGCAGGTCAGCGCGTTGCTCTGGCAGAAGCCCCATGTGCTCACTCGCTTTCCTGGCACGCTGACAGGAACGCTGCCCTGCGTGAAGTCACATCTGTTACAGTGAGGTCAGGATTCCTCTGGGGCAGCCAGGACAGGAAGTAGTGTTTGTCCTCAGTACCAAGTCGGTCGTCTGAATGAGTCTGGGGATTCCAGTGGCCAGTCATGGAAAGCGTGACAGATGGGCCGTTCCTGAGAAGGTGCCACACCCTTCCTGCACACGCCCTGGGCAGCGGCACGAGACACCTCGGGCCATGTGACCCAAGAGAGTATCTGTTCCCTGGGCTCTGTGTGGTGCACACCACTCCTGTCAGGTCCCCTGGGAGGTGACAGGGATTTGGGGAGGGACAGCTAGTATCTGAGAGTCTAGTTCGTGGAAAACAGAGAATGCCCAGACCATTCGAGTTCGTGAGTGCTGGCTCTGTGCCAAGCCACATCACAAGACCTCTGCGTACCTGCTTCCTTACTGCACGTCTGATGTTCGGAGCTTCATGTTGTGTCCTCATGTTTCATGCAGGTTAATTAAAGTGACGGAGAGGTTTTTCAGCTTGTTTTTGTAAGACTATCCTTTGAAACCTTGTTCCGCACTCAGCCTGCATTACTAATGTTTGTATAAAACTCCAGGTGAAGAAGCTCCTTTTAAGAGTTCAGCACCAGACAGTGTTCTGGTTGCCGTGAGCTGGTGTGCTCTGCTTTCGGATGAGAGGTGTGTCACGCACGTGCTCTTTTTGCCCTGGCCGACGGGAAGCTCAGCCCTCGCTCTTACTGCTGTTCTTCCGTCCCAGACGTCTCCTCCGTTTTCTGACAGTCACCTTCCCACTGCTTCGCTCACTTGTTTCAGGTTGAGTCCCTCGGCCGACGGTGCTTCTGAGCTGCGCCTTTGGAAATAAACAGTTCAAGCGCCAGCTCACGCTGGTGAGGGCCTGTGCAGGGTTTGTGCTTAGGCCCTGGGAACGTGACAGTGGCGAACGGTGCCCTGTAGGAGATCCCCGTCGGAAGAGCACGTGGAGGTGACATCACAGAGCTGGCGAGTTGTGTAAAACGGGGATCCTGGGAGCAGCCCGGGTGGGCAGAGCGGGGGGCACTCGCGTGCCATTTGACCTGCCTGCCGGCGGGAGGCTGAGGGCTCGGGACACGCTGTGCGTCCGTGGAAATGCGTGCGTGTTTAGGCCGACGAGCTGGCCACTCGGTGTCGGGGAGGCTGAGGGGACTGTTGGGGGTGTCGGTGCTGAGCAACCAACCAGCGTGGGGAGGACTTTGGACCCAAGCGGTACAGAGCGGGGCCACTGCGAGTCCCAGGAGCTGACGGCCTTCCGGGGTGGAGATCTGGTAACTCTGGGGGCGGGCTGGACCAGGGAGGCCGCCAGCAGGAGGGACCCGCGTGAGCTGACCCCGCTGGTTCTAGAGGGAGGGACGCACGGTGACGAGGGTCTCAGGTGTAGCTGTCAGGTTTGGGGACGTTTGCGGGGGAGGTGAAGGGGCTTCCAGCCTGCGCCCCTTCTGCCTCCTCCATTGCTGAAGGTGTGCGGCCAGGTGCGGGACTGGGGCTGCTGTGGGCGCTGCCCTTTGGGTGGCCTTGGTGTTGACCTGGAGGTGCCTCCCACGCAGAGTGAAGGTGCCCACTGCCCGCGCAAGCCCGCGGCGGTGACGTTGGTGAGAGGACAGCTGGCGGCGGCCAGAGCCAGGTGCGGAGCCACACGAGCCCCACACCGTGTCCGGAAGCTGCCTGCCACGCTCCAGCGAGGAAGAAGCGCGCATTTCCTGTGGCCGCGTGTCCTCCCTCCACTGTCATCCCTGCGGCCGGTCTGCTGAGATCCGACAAGCAGCTGCTCTGGCTCCGAGGGCCGCGCCTTTCCTTGGCGTGTGACGGCCGAGCGCCGCGTGGGGCGTGCGCAGCGCAGCGGAGCGAGTGGCCCCGCGGGGCGCCGGTTCCCACGGAGGCCCGGGAAGCGGCACTTGCCCCACTCGCAGCGTCACGGGGACCAGTGGGCAGCGCCGCGCTGAGAACCAGCCAGGCCGCGCGGCAGCTTCCCGCGTGGGCTGTGAGCGCCCCGAAGCCACTGCGCTTCCTGCTGAATCTCCAGCTCCTACAGCAGAACCCTGTTTAGGCTCCGACCGCCGCCGCCTCGCCCCCCAGCGGGAAGGTGCTCTGCTCCACCGGCCTCCGGAGCGCCTCCTCCACGCGGCTCGGTCCCGCTTTGCGTGACGCTCCCCTTTGCCCCGCTTTTTAAATGCCTTTGAGCAGCCGAGCCGAGAATTCAGCTTGTCGACAGAGCGACAGCCTCACAGCCCCCGTCCGTCTCCTTAGAAACAATTGTGACTGTGGCCTCATAGTTTCAAATTTGAGCTGCTGAGCCACACCTTGCAGCTGTGTTATTGCAAATCCTGGTGAGCCTGTCGCCAGCAGGTCGCTGTGTGCGTCTCCACCTCGGGCCACACGCTCGTCCCCTTTTCCCCTTAATCCCAGTAAACGTGTGTTAGCTGCCTCTTCCTTCGCCCTCCTGCCTCAGTGAGCTGCCTTCTCTTCAGAGCAAGTGCTGGTCTGAAAGACCAACATGACAGGCGGCGGGTTCCATGCAGCCGGAGTGCGTCCTCTGTGTCGCCAGGGCCCCTCCGGCCATCGTGACAGTGACCTCAGCGCTTTGGAGGAAGCTGTGGGACCCACACATGGAGGTCTTCCTTGTGCATGTCTACACAGAAACGGGGCCTTGGTTTTTATAAGCTGAAGAGCCGGCGATCTTTAGGAAACAGAGCCTTTCTGTACACACTGAACTTTGGGATTATTAGTTTTTCTAAAATTAAAAGAACTTTGTTTCTCTTTCCCACAGAAATCTTATTGTGGAAAAGTCAAGCTTTATAGGAGAGGCAAAGGCCAGCAGACACGGCTTAGCAGACAAACGTCCCTAAGTACTGCCTGCGGGTGGCATGCCCACAGCACCCAGGCACCGTGCTGCCATCTCTCTACACACTGTGTTATAAACCACTTTTTGCTGTTGGTTTATTACAGAGCATTTCCCTTTCAGTGCATATAGATGTATTTACATCATTTGTACAAATAGCTGAAGTCTGTTTTATGAAAGCAGCTTGTTTATATCTAGCCTCCCCTTGTCCCCAATTGAAAGCCATCCGGAAGTTTCTGTGGGTCTTCCCTAAGCATTCTGTATACACCTTTCACCTCTACACCATGGTGCATGCGTGTGGTGGTCTTGTTACCTCCTAAACGTAGCCTGGAAGTGGGAATATTCGCACAGGAGCAGACCCGTGCCTGCATGTCAGGCTCCTGGACAGACTTAGGCAAAGCTGTCAGTTCACATTCCTGAAGGCGGTCGGGGGAAATTCACTTTCCTCTGTAGTCTGGTCATTTTCAGCCTTTTAAATCTTAGTCATTTGTGTAGGCAGCGTGTCTCTTACACTTTCGTGTGAGAAAATTGAATGTTAGGGAAATTCTTTATAAACCTAAGAACTGACAGGCTTCACTATGGAGAATTTTAAACCTTTTTTTTTTTTTTTAAGATTATGTTGGGGAATTGGGGAAGGGCAACATTGTGTTTTTCCAGGACCCATCAGCTCTAAGTCAAGTTGTCCTTCAGTCTTAGTTGTGGACGGCGCAGCTCAGCTCCAAGAGCAGTCAGTGCTTTCAGTCTAGTTGCAGGGCGGGGGGGGGAGGGGGGCGCAGCCCACCATCCCATGGGGAAGTCGAACCTGCAGCCTTGTTAGGAGCACGTGCTCTCACCAGCTGAGCCATCCTGCCACCTGCTGGCAGCTCAGCTCCAGCACAGCTCACTGGCCCACGTGATATCAAACTGGCGACCCTGTTGCTCAGAGCTCGCACTCTAACCAACTGAGCCACCCAGCCGGCCCTAAACTTTTTTTATGGCAAAAGGCACTGTAAACAAGGTTGAAAAACAAAAGAACAAAATGGGAAATGACATTTGCATGTTCCACGGTAGACTAAAGGTAATTTCCTTAAAAATAGCAAATCAGTGAGGAAAGACCTTCACCCCAGTGGGGGGAGCAACCCAGAGCAAATGGGAGGAATGAAGACAGCTGCCCAAAGGATGTGAGAGTACCTGTGGCCCGTTCTTACATTTTACGTGCAGTATTTGACCTGCCTGAAACGCTGTTGGATGATATGTCATTTTAAATCCTTTTCTTGAACTATCTGTTAATTTTCCTTAATGATTTTTGAAAACGTCTCTATAAGGCCCGGTTCCTTCCTGACCTTTTTCTTGGCCCTTCCCCTCACTAATGTTTCAAGACCCGCATCCCTTACCGGCCGCACCCCCGGTGTCTGGGGTTGACGGGTCTTCTCTGTGCAGGACTTTCTTGTGCTTTCTTCACAGGCCGTTTGGTAGATCACATCCCAGCTGATGGACCACCCAAAGGCTCCATTCACTTATTTGCACCCCCTTACGTGGGGCCGTCCAGGTGCCACAGAGGCAGCACGTGTGAAGGTCACACTGTTGCAAGAGGCACAAGCTCGGGCGTCTGCCTGCCCAGACTTCAGAGCATTAGCTGTCCGCCCGCCCCCCCAACACACACACACACACACACACACACACCCCGTTCTGCCCTCCGTTCTTTTCAGAAGCACGCCATCATGAGTGATCCCCAGGTTTACTAATCTGTAAATGATCAGTTATCAATACCTTACATCACTCTTGCATTTCTCTGTGACCTTTTCCAGTACTGATCTCTGTGTATTTCATGATGGCACCCGCTTTTGTTCAGTTATTGTAACGTACTTAATGAACTTCTGGTAGACGCCGAAGTTTGATTGTGGCTAAAAGTCTGGCAGCTCATAGTCTCCACATTTATAATTTCAGCAACAGCAGCAGAAGCCACCCCTGTGAGGTTGCTCGTCTCCCTGGATGCCCACCCACTGGGATGGCCCCACTTGTCTGGAGTAAGAAGCAGTTGGCACAGCCTGGGACGCAGGGCCCTGCCTTCTCCGGAGCAGTGGGTGTGGGTGGGGCCGTCCTCCCAGCCCCTTTTTCCTCCGCGTTGCAAGGTTGAGCTCGGTGCCTTGTCTCTGGTTGGTGGTCTGACCACCGTCCCCCACTTCTGAACACTGCTGTCTCTGCCACTGGGGGCACTCTGGGTTACCACCCAGGTTCAGAGAACTGGTAAAGCTGCTCCCTGCAGCGTCTGCCTGTCGCCCATGAGGCTGTGGCTGCCTGTCCTCTTGCCTGGGCAACCACCCTAGTTCACGGGTGGCTTTTCAACAGTAAAGTGCACTTAACACCGAAATAACTGAGCAATAGTGTCTGTCGTGACCACGTACACCTATGTGACTTCTCCATAATTTGTCTGTTGGACGTGCTGCTTTTTCTAGGTTATTAAAACGTATTACTGTGGTTGTGGCTTTAGTTATCGTAAGTTATAATAATGGCTTGCTGAGCGTCAGGCATCTGGGATTTGCATTTCCGAGTCACCCGCTCCAGCGCTGAACGTGCTGGGGGCCAGTCTGTGCACCTCCCGCCCCTGGGCGTCTCCCTACACCCCTGGCACGTGCCGCTCAGGCTGCGGCCTTGCTAACCCGTCGATCTTATGAGAGTTTGGTTTTGTGTCTGCCTTTCTCAGATTTCCCCGTGAAACCTAACCGCCTCTTTGGTTCTAAGCCCCTCTGCAAGGTCCCCGCCACATTACGATGGCCTCTCAGCAGCTTCTGTCCGTGAAATTCTGTCCTGCGGGAGGACATGGGGTCCAGTGCAGGAATACCCTTCGCGGTGTCACAAGAGACGCCGAGTCCCCCATCTGGCTTCCAGCAGAGGGCCTGCGGACGGGCCCAGTGGGAGAGCTGGGGACCTGAGAGGGGATGCCTTGTCTCTGAGCACCCCCTTTCCAGCAGCCCTCTGGTGCCTTCGGGCCTCATTCTGTCGCTCTAGACCCTTCCCCTCACTCCTGGAGTTCACGGGCCTCCCCGGGGGTCCTGAGCCTCTGGGCTCCATCCCCTCCCGCTGTTGACATTTGCGCCCAACCACTTCTGCTGCGTAGCCCTGCTTCTGAGCTGCTCAGTGAGGGCGACGGGCCTCGCCGTCCTTCCCACGGGCTGACCACATGTCGGTCCTCAGTCTTCCTGAGGCGTGGCCCTGCCCTCCAGCCCGACCTCTGGACTCGCTTCCGGGCCTCTGCCCGCTGCTGCATCGAGCCACCAAAGGGCATCTCCGTCTGCCCAACTCCTTCCCTCCCCCACACCATCCGGGCCTCTGACGCAGCCTCGCCGCAGACGCGGACCTGCCCTCTCGTCGGTGTAACTCCCGTCCTTTCCTCATCGCCCCACTGAGCTCCGACTTGACAGACAGCAAAGGGCCCAGGTCTGCAGCCCCGCAGGTGACTGTGTGGTGGCTGTCGCCCCTCTGACGGGGCCGATGCCCCTGGGCTGGCAAACTGGACCGTCTCGTGGGGTTCATTGCGAAACCTGTGTACCCCAAGCACGGCCAGCTTCTCCCTCCTGAGACATCGTGCCTGCTGCAGTTAAGTCTTCGGTCAATATTTGGTGAACCACGTAAGGTAATTATTTACAGAACAAAGGCGAGCGGCGGCCTCTCTCCTTCAGAACCACAAGTGTCTCGGACTGTGTGGACGTGTTTGTGTTCAGATCAAGCTGCAAAATCATGAAAAGTTATTTTTATGAAAAGCTGTTATGATGATTCTAATAGCAAGCACCAGTTGAAATAGTTATTAATTCGTGGCTGTTGGAAGCATGATAATGCACATTTCTAATGCGGATTCATTGTGAGTCAAACGCTGTGGCAGAGCTGGGCCTGGCATTCAGATCTCATCGGCACCGTCCAGTCTGGTGTGTGGCATGGTTGAGCTTTCCACGGGGATCACTGCAGGGCCAGCTGGGTCTTCCAGCTCATCTGACGAAGAAGGTGCACTGTTCCCCAAAGCAGCCGGAGTCTGGCCAAAGCTGGGGGTTGGGGGGTGCTGCATTCCACACACGACATGCTTGCTCAAGGGTGTGATAAAATCAGGTTCATTTTCATCCTGCTGATTTATTGAAATGAGACTTAAAACATTTAATTATGTGAAAGCCTTTCCTTTCACATGGGTTGAGCGAGGGTAGCTGCGAGGGACAGTGGAGGTGGGGCCATTCTGAGCCCTCCTCTCTTTCCATAATGAATAACCTTCTCACTCAGACCACCTGCCGCTGTTGCATGCACCTGTCAACAGACTAAATAAAGGGCCAGACCCAGAGAGGCCCACGCACCCTTAGGCCACCCAGAAGGCCTAGACGGTTTCTGGGAGGCGAGGACTTTCGTCTGCCCACAGTTTTGCCTCACTGGCATCTTACCGACACACATGCCTGAGACTCTGGACTGTTGCCCCCTGCCCCAGATAAGAGGGTGAGCACAGCTTTAGACGGAGGTTGACTGAGGACTGTGGGTACCAGATGTCAGAATATTCATGTTAGAGCTCCAGTGGAACAGGCACAGTTCTTCAGCCTTTGGGGGGGAAAGGGGGAAAACACTTGTTCTGACTGCTCTTTATTTTTGTGAAATACAGTTACTTAATTTCTAAACCATTGTTATCACATTCATAAACTTGATTTAGATAAATATTTAGATCTTGGTAAACCTTTATACCACTTTAGTTTTAAGTGAATCCATTACAATAATAGAATGGTCTATGAATGCTTTTATTTGGCATCAGTTAATATTTATTCAACTAATAGATGTTCCAGAAGGAAACACTGAGAAAAGAAGGTGGGAAATTATTTGAGACAAAGATGCTCATTATCACTGCTTTTACTCAACCTACTACTAGAAGTCCCAACCGGAGCAATCAGGCAAGTAAAAGAAATAAAAGGCATCCAAATTGGAAAGTAGGAAGTAAGACTCACTGTTTGCAGATGACATGATACTGTATTCAGAAAAGCCTAAAGACTCCAATCTGTTAGAATTTGTAAACAAATTCAGTAAAATTGCAGGATACAACATCAATATACAAAAATCAGTTGCATTTCTGTACACTAATAATGAACTATCAGAAAGAGAAATCAAGAAAGTCCCATTTACAATCGCATCAAAAAGAATAAAACACCTAAGAATAAGTTTAACCAAGGGGGTGAAAGACCTGTGCACTGAAAACTATAAGACATTGAAGAAGATACAAGTAAATGGAAATAGAGCCCATGCTTGTGGATTCGAAGAATTAATATTGTTTAAATGTCTATGTTACTCAAAGCAATCTACAGAGTCAGTGCAATCCCCATCAAAATTCCAATGGCATTTTTCACACAAATAGAACAAGTAATCCTAAAATTCGTATGGAAGCACAAAAAAAACCCCAATAGCCAAAGCAATCTAGAGAAAGAACGAAGCTGGAGGCATCGCACTTCCTGATTTCACACTATATTAGAAAACTGCAGTCATCAGAACAGCGTGGTACTCGTATAAAAACAGACACATAGATCAGTGGAACAGAATGGAGAGCCCAGAAGTAAACCCACCCTTACATGGTTGATTCATTTACAATGAAGGAGCCAAGAATATACAGTGGGGAGAGGACAGTCTCTTCAATAAGTGGTGCTGGGAAAACCGGATACCCACGTGCAAAAGAATGAAACTGGACCCCGTCTCACACCACACACAACACTTAACTCAAGTGGATTGAGGACTTGAACATAAACCTGAAACCATAAGTCTAGAAAACACAGGTGGTAAGCTCCTGGGCATTGATCGGTTTTGGTGGTGATTTTTTGGATTTGACACCCAAAGCAAAGGCAGCAAACGCAAAAATAGACAAGTGGACGACATCAAACTAAAAAGCTTCTGCACAAGGAAGGAAACCATCAACAAAATGAAAAGGCAACCTACTGAATGGGAGAAAATATTTGCAAATTATGTATCTGACAAGGGGTTAAAGTCCAAAATACATAAAGAACTCATACAGCTCAATAGCAAACAAACGTCCAATGAATAGACAGGCAGAGGACCTAAAGAGACATTTTCTCAAAGACACACAGATGACCAACAGGTACATGAAAACGTGCTCAACATCAGTAACCATCAGGGACATGCAAATCAGAGCCACAGGGAGGTGTCACCTCACACCTGTCAGAATGGGATCCATAAAAAAACAAGAGCGAACAAGTGTTGGTAAGAATGTGGAGAAAGGGGACCCCCGTGCACTGTGGGTGGGGTTGTAAGTTGGTGCAGCCGCTACGGAAAACAGTGTGGAGGTTCCTCAAATAATTAAAAATAGAATTACCATGGGATCCAACAATCCTACTTCTGGGTGTTTATGAGAAGGAAATGAAAACAGAACCTCAGATACCAGCACCCATGTTGTTTGCAGCATTATTCACACTAGCCAAGACACCGAAGCAACCAAAGTGTATCTCAACAGATGGATGGATAAAGAAGATACTGTGCACACACACACTGTGTACGCAATGGAGACAGAAGCAAATCCCACCATTTGCAACAACACGTACGTGTTAGTACAAAATAGTGTCCTGAATTTTAGGCAAACAGTAGACTATGAAAGTAATTTGAAGCATCTGATCACAATGTATTTTAACAACCGGCCCCCATATGCATGGTTTAGGTCACTGTTAATGTTTTATTTAGCACCTGGAGGTCCTCTGGAGCTGAGGGTAATTATCACGTGCGTTTGTAGCGTGAGCTCTGAATGTGGAATAAATCTCAGTCCCTCTGAAACACTGAGCTTATGTAACGTGATGTGGTGCAGCTGCAAGAATGGGATAATCTGGAGACTGGCTATTTCGGGTGTCTGTTTCTACGGCAGCTCTTCCCCACATAGGTGCCAAAGAGTAGCGGGGAGAATTTTCACAAATTGTGGTTATTTTTAAAATTAGCATGTCTGAAAGGTATGTTTTGGGGATGGCAGCTTTTCAAAATAGTGTGCTTCTCAGATTATAAATAGGCAAGCCTCTGGTTCCCTAATATAAACTTTCCCGTAGCTTTTCTTTGCTTGAGGGTATGAAGATGGTGAGCTGGGACAGGCTGGGGGATGGAGCACCCTGGGCTCTGGGTCTCGGAGAGTTACGTGGAGGAGACAAACTGACAAGATATGAAAGTCACAGAAAATTAGCACTGAAGTACTTTACGTTGTAAAAGAACTTTGTTTTTGAGGGGCAGGACCTTGAAAGAATAGGAAAGAATATCAAAGTAAAGATTTCAGTTGTTCCGTAAAGCTCTGCCATTTGGCCCAGGACTGTCGGGGCTGAGGTATCCAGGCTGCCTTAGTTCACACGCTCTACTCCTGTCCAGTATCTGAGGTGACCAGACTGAGCCCTGGGGCAGTGACACTCGGGACCCCAAGTCCAAACAGTGACCTCTGCGAGCTGCCATGTTAATAACTTTCCTCTCTTTAATGACCGCGAGAACCTACTGGCAAACTCGGGAGGCAGTGGCGGGCACGAACGTCTGGCACAGAGAGGCGGGTGGGGCCGTGGGAGCGGCCGGGCCTTGGTTCTGTAGAGGGCTGGTAGCTGGGTGCAGCACGCCGGGCCGGTTACAGTGGCAGCAGAGACGGGAGCCTGCCGTGAGCAGATGACAGTGACCGCAGCTAGCTCAGCTCCGCGTGGTGACTTCAAAGGCTCAGAATGGGACTGGTAATGCCTGAGCGTGCTGCTCAGAACCCGATTCTCACCCCGACTGAGAGTTAGGCGTTGGGTCCACGTCACAAATGCTGTAACTGAGGCCCCAGGAACCACAGTTTGTGCTGCTGTTTGAACCGTCTGCTGGTTGACTGTAAGGCGGCCATAGGAATGAATTTTATGCCCTGTAAAATGGCAACATCTTTTAGGTCTTTAAAAGCAAGCCATGTATCGTGATTGTAACAATGTGACGGTTACATACCACACGCGCCTGTTCTTTTCAAGAACACGCAGGCTCTTACCTTGCTTCATGTCAGTCCAGGGTCCTCGGTCATGTAATTAGTAGAGACACAGCTGAGAATCACTACAGTAAATATTTTAAGTTCCTTTTCTACCAAAATTACAAGATCCTAATGGAAAATGTGTTGTAGCCTAATATGTTTATGATGGTTTCATTACACAGAAAATGGCTGTATGTGAATTTTTGTTTTTATAGATCAGGACCCTCACGATCAACCAAAGAGAAGAAGAATTAGAAAACCTAAATCAAGGAAAAAACTTAAAAATCCCAGTAATGTTCCTGTGGAACGAGAACTGGAGAAACAACAGAGTCTCTCACAAGAAAAACTGCAGCCACGGCACACAGACGGCCCCACAATAAGCAAAAATAAAAAGAGGAAACTGAAAAAGAAACAGCAAATCAAAAGGAAGAAAGCAGCTGGCTTACTAACGAGAGCCTCTGGCGTCAGCTTCACGTACCAGCCCGAGGACAGCAGCAGCGAGCAGGGAGCCGTGAGGGCGAGTGACGGGGAGGACGCCACGGAGGGGGACGTCGCGGACACGGAGGGGGACGTCGCGGACGCCGAGGAGGGCGCCACGGAGGAAGGCGGCAAAGGCACCAATGAAAAGGCAGATGGTATCCTAGATTTTTTGAAGTCAACACAAGAAATTTATTTTTATGATGGTACGTTTTTTCCTGTTTTTTTGAATAATGACATCTACTTATTTGGAAAGACAAGCAAATGTAGTATTTAAGTGTTTAAAATACAAACCATGAAAGTAATCCAATAGTCAAAATAAGTCATTAGTTCTGAGGCAAATATCAGAATATTTAGGTTTTTCTCACCAAAGACTAACTGGCACTCAGCTCAGGGCAGAGTGGGAGAAAAGCCACCACCAGCCACTAAGGCGGGGCTCCTGTTGTGGTCTCAGCATCCTTATTCCTCCAGCGCCCGGTTTTGGATTATGTTGGAATCCACTCTTTCTTAACAAAAGAATCCGGATCAGAGATTTTGATGAGCTGGTTCATTTTCATCAGCTGGTAGAGACGTAAACAGCTGTCACCTTAGGACACATTTCTCTGACTCCCCCACATACAACGTACTGACTTCAGATTTGTCAATAAGCGCCTGAGTATTGGTGTTGATCTAGGAGCTGAAAATAAAAGTAGATGTGTTCTAACGGGTGATAAGTCCTTACCTTTGTATCGAGCTCCACTAGCAGCTGACCTGACCAGGAAGAGGCAGGCGCTGGCTCAGAGCCCACACGCTCACACAAGATAGAGGTGCTCAGAACACCTGGTGGTTCAGGGGAGCGCGGTGGGTCCATTCGTCCCGACCCAGTGAGCCTTTGACAGGGCTTCCTGGGGACCAGAGTGAGAAATACTGGCCGTGTAACAGTCTCGGAGGTAAGGAACAACTCAAACCGTGGTGCAAGGTGCCACTATTACACAGGTCAGTTTTAACCAGGAGATGGTCACAGGTGGCTAACCCCTTCCTCTGTGCGTGTTTATCGGTACTTCGTATTAATAACAAGTATCCGAAAGACGCTGACACGCAGAGCAGTAGGACTCAGAGAGCCTGGTGGGATGGAGAGACTGTGACAGACCACAGCCCCGCCAAGAAGAGCTGAAACGCCAGCCTAAAGTGTGTGTGGACCCTGAGGGCGACTGAGAAAAGCTTTCACCAGGACAAATCCCAGAGGCGATGAAACTGCGAGCTGAGCCAGAGTTCTGTTTGCCTCCTTTCCTTCAGGGTGTTGGCAGTTCTAGGTGTGGGCGTTGGGCAAGGGGACAGAGAAAGGGCCAGCGGGGCCCTGAGAAGCCCCCCAGCCAGCAGGCTCTGGCAGCCCCACAGGTGCACAGAGAGACGAGGGTGGAGGCTGGCGGGTTCTGGCGGGACTCGAACCAACACTCGGCTTCCCTTCATAACCTTTGCCAAATCCTGCAGCCGTGCAGAGAGTTTCTGAATTCACCGTGGACTTTTGGGCAGTCTCAGTCCCGAGCCCACAGGGCTGACCCGACCCTCACGTGCAGCACGAGGGGCTGTGTGCTCCGAGCACGGCAGCGGTGGCAGCGGTGGCCCACGCACTCTGAGCAGGGCATCCGAGGTAGACGACGGCTCCAAACACGAGCCCGCCCCCGGTCAGCACGGCCCAGGAGTGGGTCAGGTTGACGTCCACCTGTCCAGTTGCCAGGAGAGGCAGGGGACGCGCTCTGCAGGGAAATGCCACCAGCCAGCCCGCTGCCTGTGTCCGTCCCCACAGACAGGACCACGTGGCCAGAACCATGAGAAAACGGGCAGCAGAAATAGCGAACGGGGAGGAAGGGGTTACCAGACAAGGAATTTGAAGTCGTTATGATTATGATGTTCAAAAACGAAGAAAATGGACAAGAAATTGGAGGATTTCACCAGATAATTTGAATCTATTAAGATAATGTATTGGAAATTATAGGCCTGAAGAATGTAGGAACTGAAACTAAGACCTCAAAAGATGAGCTTGAGCAGCACGAAAGAGTAACTGGGAAGACAGGCCCCAGGCAGAGCGGAGTGAAGGAGGGAGGTGGCAAGTGACAGACACGTGCGACCTGGCCACAGGCCAGGGCGGGCGATGGCGCAGGAGTGGCACTGAAGGAGGTAAGGGTTTTTCCAAGTTGATAAAGGCCGGAAAGTCACAGATGCAGAAAGTTCTGCGAACTCCAAGCAGACTTAACGCAACACGGCTCACGCGCAGCGCCGGTCAGTGTGACGCCGGGACAGGGAGCGCCGCCTGCCCTCTCGGGGGCCACCGCGCGCCCGCCTCGGCCCTGCGTCCCCGGGCCCGCTGCGACCCAGCCCGGGAGCTGCCTCTGGACCCCCTTCCGGACGTCGCTTGCAAGTGTATCTGGAGGCCGTTTCACGAGCCAGACGCCAGCCCCCCACCCGCGCCCCTTCCCCAGGCCTGCGCTGCCCGCCTCTCCTGGAGGCCCTTGGTGGCCCAGGCGCCTCGCCCTGAGCAGGAACGAGGCTCGGTGAGCGGAGGGTGGGAGACGAGGCTCATCTCCAGCTCGCGGGAGTAACACGTGTCGTCTTCCTCCAGGTGCCGCCGCGGACCCGGACGCGGTCTCCATGGAAAGCGCCGAGCAGCTGCTCCGGTGCGTGGAAGCGGGCAGCGTGTCCCCCTCCGACCTGTGCGCGCTGGGCCGCCTGCAGGCGCTGCTGCTGCTTCGCGACACGGAAGGCCTGCGGGGCGCCCTGGACGCGTTCCCGCAGCGCTGCGCCCTGCCGCCCGGTACGTGGCTTCCCGACCCGCGGGTGGGGCTCGGCGCCGGGCCGAGGGGGGGCGCGTGGGCCCCGGGCCGACCGAGCGGCAGTCGCCTGTGCTTTCTGGCGCCGCTCTCCCTGCTCGGTGCCCGCGTGGCCCCACGCGCAACCCAGGCAGGCGGGTGACACTCACAGCGGAATGTCAGGGAGGCTCAGGTGAGTGCAGCGCACGGGGTTCGTCCTCAGAAACCTGGTCTCCCCATCCAGACCCGGCATTTGAAACACCGATGGCGAATCGGGTAAAATGAGAAAGCACCGCAGTGATTGGCAGGTGAGGCGGCTGTCGCGGTGGCCCAGCTCTGCTGTCCTGGTCGTCAGGCCCCCATGTCAGGCAGTCAGCACACTTAGATTCCCGTAATAAAGTTTTATCTCGAATAGCATGACGCCAGTCTTATTGTTACATTAATATGAAGTTTTTATGAGACTGAAAATAAATCATTTAAAATTTTAAGGAAAAAAAAAATTTTAATTTTGCTGTTTCTCACACTGACGACTTTTCCGATGCCTTGCTCTGAAATGCATCAAAAACCTTTTGGCAGCAATCGGAGACCGAGCAGAAACACTTCTCTGGGTTTCTTGTACTAAACTCCTGGGACAGGTTCTGGCTGCAAAGTGCCATTTACTTCCAGCAGCTGGTAGAATGAAAACTTACAAATGACGCGCTTTTCTATAAAAGCGAATTCTCCTTTAGTGCATGTAGGATATGCATTTAAAGTTTTCCTATGTCAAGTTATTTTGTAAAATAAAATTTTGCACATGGCGAAACTTTGTTTTCAAAGACCGATGTGTCTGATGCAGATATCACCAGCTTTCGAGCTGTTTCCCTTTTAGAAAGCCGGCTCAGGAGGTTTCTCTGTAGCGGTGCCTCCTCCCCACTGACAGGCGTGGAAACAGTAGTGGTTTAAAGGTCGGGAGAGGGTAGTAACTCCCCCCTCTGTAGATGGTTTTCTAATTCATAAGGCATTCATGTGACCAGAGTACAACAGCCGTTCACAAGTGTGGTGCTGGTGCTCGCACAGCATTCGCGCACAGCCGGTGCTCAGTGACAGCCGCCCCTCGCTCACGTGCCGCGTGTCATCATGCACGTGTACATGCACAGATCGTGCGTGCCAGCCCAATTTACTGAATGTTCCCCGCTCCGGGCACCATGACGTTCCTCTGATCCTCTGCACATGTGAGGTTCTGTCACCCTCCCCAGAGGAGATCCGGCTGGCAGGGCTCAGGCAGCCAGGCTGGGGCAGAGCAGCATTTGGCAGGCCCTCAACCGCACACCTCTGTTTGCACTTGGCTGTGGGCCCTGACCCCTCCCCGCAGCCCTGTCTCTGCGACAAGCAGCTCCGTGGGCAGCCCAGGATGTGAGCCCAACAAGGGAGGCTGCCGCGTGCCCCCAAGGGAGGCTGCCGCGTGACCCCGAGGCTCGTAGCCTTACGAGCAGAACTGACCGTCAGTGAGTCCCAGTGTCTTCGCAGTCGTGCAGCCTGACTGATGGCTGAAACTCCCCTGAAACAGTAAGGGGGCAGGTGATGTCCGAGACGAGCTGCCTGTGGGACACGGTGTGTCTGGCTGTTCCTGGCACAGCCTTGGCTTTTGTGAAATTGGAATGCTGTGTGATCACGTCATCATCTCACTTGGAAGTCTACTCTGACTTCTTGCTAGTTTGTCCCCCTTTGACCTAAACTTCTATTCACACTTCGTTTCAATCGGTATGTGGTTTCCTTTGAGCTTAGACATTAAACGTTAATATTATACTGTGATATTCTGCAGTTCAGTCTCAGAGGACTTGTAAACCTGTGGGGCTCATGCCCAAATAAAGTACAAATATTCGGAGTTTATCCATCTTTTCTGCCATATTTGTTATGTAAGGCATGAGTCACGGTGTGGCTGTCACTATCAACATCATCTTTATACCAAAGTTGTGTTTCGTTAGATTGTTTCACGGTTCGTTTTGGACCCAAAGGGTAATATGTATCCACAAAATAATTGATAATTTGTTTTGTTTTGTTCGGGTTTTGTTTTTTCTTTGCAGACCATGCCAGAGTGATCTCAGCTTTCTTTAATTACTGGATCGCACATATCCTTCCAGAGAAAAATAGTGAATAAACTCAGTGCATCTGCTTAAGAAGAGCTAATATTTAGCAAGAAGACAAATATGAAATGAACAGAGACTTAATTCCTGTCTACAAAGAAGATGAAATTCCCTATAATTTTGTGACCCAAAACCCTGGGAACTGTGAAGACATTTCTGTCACATTATTTATTCATGTATTTGTACATACTGGGAAGATGTCATCTGAAACTTTGCATGAGAAATTATGATAAAAGTAAGTTTTCACTTTTTAAAAATTGCATATGTCTTGAATTACTACCCAGTAATTCTCTTTTTATAATTCTTATAAAAGTTGAAAATGGGCATTCTGTTAAATTGAGTAAACTGTATAGTTTGAAGCTGTTATATGTTTTTATAAAGTTTTAAGCCTCCTTGTGTCTGAAAGCCTTTGTTTTCAGTGCTTTATGAGCAACAAAGTGCTGCGATGTCAGTAGTTTGATTCTAGTTGAGTTTATTATTTTCCACTTTTCCTGCTTCGAGAATGATACTGAGAACACTCTCCTTTGTCACGGAGCTGGTCACCCATTTGTCACCGAGTTCTGAAAACCCTCCAGTGGGTACACTTAGGGAGCACTGGCCCCACCTGGGCAATATTCTTCATTGTGGTGAAGGACACATCCCGTGAAACTGACCGTCTAAACCATTCCTGAGCACACAGCTCGGTGGCAGTAAGTACATTCACACTGTTGTGCAAACGTCCCCACCGTCCTTCCTCCTGGAGGCTGAGGAGCATTCCACCGTGTGTGTGCGCCACAGTTAGTATTTATCTCACTCCTCGACGGGCCCTCGACTTGCTCCCCCACCCTCCTGTGCACAACGCTGTCGTGAGCATCATGCACAAAACTGCTTGGGCATGTGGTTTCATTTATCCTGGGAGTAGACTTGCTGGGTCACATGGTTTATGTTTAACCTGTGGGGAATGCCCAGACTGTTGTCCCCAGCGGCCGCACCATCTCACGTCCCCACCGGCCGTGCGTGAGGGTGCCAGGCTGTCCATGTCCTCCCCAGTCTTGTATTTTCCTTTTTCTTGATAGTAGCCATCCGGTGAGCATGAAGCAGGATGTCCTGCTGTTTCGGTCACATCTCCCTGTGGTGAGAGCTGTCGGACATGCTTTTCTGGGTTCCCAGGCCGTTCTCTTCTCTGGAGAGATGCCTATTGGAGTCATCGCCACCTGTGAATTGGGTTATTTGGTTTTTGTCGGTGACTTACAGGAGTTCTTTCTATATTTTGGATGTTGATCCCTTATCTGATATATGATTTGAAAATATTTTCTCCCATTCTGTGGTTTCTCTTTTCATCGTCTTAGCAGTGTCCTTAGATGCACAAAAGTTTGTAATTTTGATGAAGTTTGATCTGTTTTTCCCATTGTTACCTGTGCTTCTGGTGTCAGACCCAGGGAATAATAGCCAAAGCAGTGTCATAAAGGCCTTTCCCAGGTCTGAGTGTGCGCTCTGGGGCAGGGTGGACCTCGTGTGACTGTCGCGAGTATGGGGCTCGCTGAGGACATGGGGGGGGCCTTGTCTGGGGGCCATACACTGGAAGGTCTCAGCAGCTTAATTGAAGGATCGCTGCAGTTTCTCAACTGATTGGGGTCAAAGACATGGTGTCTGTACACACAGAAAGTTCCGGAAGGACAGGAGAACATCAGCCAAGGGCACGCGCTGTGTCCCTCCACTTCTCTTGAGATTGATCACGTTCACAATGGTTGGGAGGACATGAGGAACGCACACAGAATTACCCATTTAACCGGTTAGCCGTGGGCCTTATTGTGTAAAACACACAGACCTCCAACAGCTCTTGTTTGCAAACCTGAGGGAGGTGTGGACGGCCTGCAGTGCGGTGTGAGTGGGTCCTCTGTCCTCATCACATCATGTGTGACGCTCCTGCCGGCCGTTATGGGGACGAGGAGTGACCATGCTCAGCCAGCATTTAGGCCGAACGCTTCAGGGTGGTCCTGCCCCGTGACGCACAGTGAATGCCTTCACCAACCCAGAAGCTCTTGTTTAGGAATTGTACGGTGCTTCCATTACCCAGGCAAGACTGGTTAAGCTCCGGCCGTGGTGATGTTGGGGTGTGGGGCTGAACGTTCCAACACTAATCACCTGCGGTTCAAGCGACCACTGGCTCCCGCCTCCAGGAGTCATATGAAAAGACATGTATCATGAGATTCCAAGGGCTTGGGAAGCTCTGTCAGGAGCTGGAAGAAAACAGTTGCTGTGTCACAGTGTCACATCTGCCCAGCCAGCCCATCAGGTCCAGGAGACATGTCCGTGAGCCCCTCAGGAAGAGGTCCCACAGGTGTCCTACCTGCCCACGTGACCGACGGAGCATTTCTCTCCTTCGAGCTAGAGTATTTACCTCAGGTCCTGCAGGGAGAGGGCATCATGTGTGATGTGTGCAAGCACTCCCAAGCCTTTCTACAGGAACTTGGGCACAGGCAGCAGCTGTCGGCACAGAGGAAGCCACCACAGTGCCGTGTCGGCATCAGGTCTGAGCGCAGACCATTGTAGACCAGGCGCCCTTGGTCCAGGGTCCCCAGAGGATCCGCAGTCCGTTTTGCTCTCACTGGGAATAAATCAAATCCTTAAGTTTGGGGGTCAGTTGTGATGAGAACACATGAGCATAAAGCACCTGAGCACCAGGTGGGCGGCCAACACCCTTTGTGGAAATACCAAGACGACGGAAACAGACATCATGGAAGAAATTTTGAAAGTGCTGACACCGTGTAAAGATGGTGCATGGAACGCTATACCCTCCTTTCTGAGTCCCAATAAACACATCAGGAGATTTTTAAAGACACTCATGGCTCACATGATGAGAACGGGGGAGGAGGCAAAGGCATCCCAGTTTTGGAAGCTGAAATCACCTAGTAGATCTGAAAAATCAAGTGTTTGTTTGTTGGTTCAGAAAAATAAGAACCAACACAGTTCACTGAGGAAAAAAGCCCATTTATGTCTGTGAGAGTTCAACGTCTTTTATAAGCCACCAGCCTGTGCTGTTCTGTCACAGCAGCCTGGACGGGCAGAGACTGCCCAGAAGCGCAAGATTTAGCAAGACTGACCAGGTCGCTAGAAGAAACATGAAGGTCACTGCTGAGAGAAGGGGGATCCTCTGCGAGTCAGTAAGCTTTCTGGCCCCAGCCCCGCTCCTGGCCCTGTGCAGCCAGTGACTGTACTTTCCTGACCCAGCAAAGATGGAGCTGGAGTCGCCAGGGAAGATGCAGTGGAGACGCCCCAGGTGGGGCCAGGCGCAGCTGGGGCAGGACTCGCCCGCTTACAGCAGGGTGTCGAGTGCCCCGTTCTCTGCCCGCTGCCCCGTGATGGGCCACTTCCCCGTCACACCCCTGGCTTCTCA
Organism: Hipposideros armiger; assembly: GCF_001890085.2. NCBI lineage: Eukaryota > Metazoa > Chordata > Mammalia > Chiroptera > Hipposideridae > Hipposideros > Hipposideros armiger. Next base: position 1,139,375 of record NW_017731888.1, read on the forward strand.
GCTAGTTGACAGGCTCCGACAGCCCCTGAACTAGGCCTTGGCACCCAGCAGTCTAACCTGTGCGGTGTTTGCCCGTTGTGTCTGCGTGCAGATCGCAGCCCTTCACGGGGCCAGGGAGTGTGCTGGCCGCGGTACTGCAGCCTGCTGTATGGGCACACCGCCAGACTCAATAAATATTCACTAAATGAGTGAGTAGGTGCGTACATGAAGGCTAAGGGTTCAACTTAGGTCCTGTGCAGGGAGGGAGGGGCTTATCGGGTCCGTGCAGGGAGGGAGGGGCCTATCGGGTCGAGGAGGGAGGGAGAGAGGGAGGGGCTTATCGGGCCCCCGAGGAACAGAGTGAGTTGGGAACCGGGAATCAAGGATATGAGAACAGGGTGGGCAGTCAGACCCCCGAGAGGACCCCTACCTTCTAAAGCGCAGAAAGCAAGCTGAACGAGGAGCGCTTTTGTGCTGACGTGAAATCCCAGAGTCAGCCAGAACTTTCTAAAGCTCTTGGAAGAGGGGGAAAAAAGCAACCAAGAGAGTTTAGAAAGCTGGATCGTGCAGATGTTAGCGAGGGTGTTGAACCGTGCAGCCCACCTGAGAGGAATGGAGAACGGTTTCGGTCAAGTTAATTCAGGCCTCACCTGTGACCCCACCTCTGCCTTTGGACGCGTAACCGGGGACTTTCACGCAGGCCCTTGCCTTTACATGGACGAACATAGTCGCTTCAGCGTGGTTTGTGGTCCTGGAAGCAGGAGGCTGCCTGAGGACATGGAGGGGTGATTGTGAAAGGATGTGATGTGGGTGTTAGAAGCTGCAAGTTAGAGGGACACGTAGCCTCACAGATGGAGCGCTAAAGCAGCACACCTGAAGGAAAGAATGAGCCATGCTGAGACGCGCTCAGAAGCATTTTCACAAACATGCACGCGCATAAAATGGATTTTACAAGAATGTCGTCAAATAAAAAGATATGTTGTAAAATGATTGCCTGTGGCAGAGAGAGGGAATGCAGAAAAAAAGGAGTGGATGAAAGAGGGTAACAAGAGCAAGGAAGAGAAAATGCCGTGCACAAGAGGATGATGTGGGGAAAAGAGTGGCACCATGAATTCAGCAACTGGGTCCAGCAGGCAAAGGAACAACCAACCAACCATTCAACCATCCAAACAACCACATAGCCATCCAACCCCACAACCATAGAACCAACCACATAACCGTATGATGAAACAACCACACCCAAAAACCAGAAAATGAACCAACCAACCGCACAACCAGGCAGGCAACCAAACAACCACATGGCTGCACAACAGAAAGAGTGAGCCACCCAATGTGGGCGGGTTTATGGTGTACCAGAGCACTCACAATTTGAAACATGAAATCTGTGCTTTTTGTAAAAATTGAAGTCTGAGACAAAAGGCAAAAAAAACTAATGAAATTCATATTAGATTTTTAAATGTCACAAGATCCGAGAGGGCCCTGGATATGCTGATCCCTACACAAAATTCTCTGCAGGCTTAATTATCTTCTGCCGTGTTTGGTTCACTCACAGCATGCCTGGAGCATTTGGGTGTCTGCGAGTGAGAATAAAATAGACTTGGGGAGTGCAAGTCACACAGCTAGTCTTCTGTCTGGAGACGACAGAAGCCTCATCTGGTAGAAAGTTCTAGGCCAAGATGCAGTACGACCAAGGACGGCTGCTCTCCAGAGCACCGCGACCATGTGCCGGGGACCTGGGCTCACCGGAGGTCCAGCCATAGATGCAGGCTCTGCAGAGGGACAGGGGACAGTGGAAGGCAGTCTGCTTCTCGTCTGTGACGTTCTCAACGGCCTTCCGTTGTCACCGTGGCTGGAGGGAATTTGGACCTCCAAAAAGTTACGGTACCCAAGGTGGCTCACTCAGGTTTTCAGTCTGCATTCTTTTTTATAGTAAGATGCGTTTATGTGTCACGTGCCATTTTGACTCAAGTCACACTAGTGTTTATTCATAAAATATATTACTCAATTGAAAAGGGGATTCAAGGAGTGAGACCTTCCAGAGACACCTCCGCGAGGCGCTCTGAAGGCTGCACACGAGGCTGACCGTCTGGTTGTGCAGCAGCTGGCGGTCACACCTGTTTCAACACAGGCCTTAGATGTCCCCGTCCCCATCTTGCTGAGGTTGGGCATGGTGTCCCAGAGCTCTCTCCTACCCCTTGCTCTGTGCTGCCTGTGGTGAGCCGGGGCCTAGGGAGGGCCTCTCAAGAAGTGACACGGGGGGCCCATGGTAATAATTATGCCAAACAGCAGGCACACCGCAACTGTCTCGGCCCTGAGGGGAATGGTCGCATCACTTGATACCAACGCTAGTCCATCCGTATTCAGTTTCCCCCGTTGTCCCTTGAAACCAGGATCCAGTCAGAGTTTACACGTCGTGTTGCTTGTGCCCCGTTGGTCCCCAGCCATCTCCCCCTTGCACCGACTTTGCAGAGACCAGGTCAGCTGTCCTGCAGAATGGCTCATGTTCTCATGAGTCAGTTTGTTTCCTCGCTATCATTTCCTGTCACTGGAGGTTAGATTGAGGCCATTGCAGTCAGTGTGTAAATCGGGGTGATGTCCGCACCCGCAGCTATTCTGAGCACCCCCTGATTTCTTAGCACGCACTCATGGTTCTTCCCCAAGTCGGTTACGCAAGGGGCTGCAAAGCAGTGAGGGGACCCGGACTGCGTGCGGGCTTAGCTTACAGCCCAGTTCACGCTGCTCCCCGCAGAAGGACTGGCCATGTGACGGCCATGGTCTGTCTGTCAGAACCTCCTGGAATACGCTCGGCAGCCAGTCCACACATCCTTCTGAGAAACGTGCAGGACAAGCCGGGTAATTCTGAGAGCAGGCGCCCGCCTGCCCAGGGTCAGCAGCCCAGGCTGGCCCCAAGCGTGTGGTGGACGTGTCCCCTGCCCTCCTCACCCCAGCTCTCCCGTGGGGGTGGTCACGTCTCATCACCCCGTCCCGACCTTGTGCAGTTGCTTTGCCCAGATCCTTAGGCTCATCTTGCGTGTGTCTTCTGGGTGGATGGTAGCTTGTGGCGGTGCCTTTATCCCGATATGTCAGCCGCCAGTTTGCCGAGCCTCCCTGCTCTCCATCTTTCACACTTTGATAGGTGGTCCCTGTGGCCTCAGCAGTCCAGAGTTGGCCAATCCGCAGGCTGCCGGCGAGTGGCCGTGTGGACCATCGGTGGTGCCATGACCCACCTTCTCTCGTGCCGTCCTCCAGAGGGAGGCTTGCCAGCCTGAATCCTGAGGGAAGGGCTCAGCTGAACTGGAGCTGGCTCCCCGCTGCAGAGAGGGGCGGCCTGGACCGGCCGCGGTGTGTCCTGCCACAGGGCTCCCCCCCCCTCCGCCCCAATGGGCTGGAGAACCTTCTGCAAACGAGCAGGGCACCCACATTTGGACATTATCTGTTCTTGACCTTGAGGGGATCAAAGCATAAAATATGAGCTGATGCCTACCCAGGAAGGCTAGGAACACTGAACAAGTAGCCATTTTAGCAGTTACACTTAGAGGCACTGTAAAGTGCATTCTTATTTTCAGGGTGAAATGCACAGGTCGTCTAAGCTACGCATGTTACTTTGGCTAATGGTTTAGTTACCCTAGAAGAGGCTCCCAGAGAACAGACATACTATCTTCTGATCTCCCCAAATCTTGGGAGACAGGCGTAAAACTGGCTTCAAGTTCTCAGTGCCCCATGTCTAAATGCACTGAGTCGGGGAAATGCTGTCTGCGTGCGTGGCCAGGGCCTCAGCGTGCGGGAGGGCATGTGAGTGCCTTCTGTGAGTCACTCTGCACAGTATCAGCACCTGCTCGCAGATACGCTGGGTCACACCCATTGGGACGACCCCCAAGAAGTCTGCAGAGACCGCAGGCACAAGATGTTATTGTAGAAATTCCGGGACATTGGAGGGGACAGCCGCGGGGTTCTCGGCCCTCTCTCATTCCCATTTTCATGTCTGAAGTGGCGTTTTCTCCCAAGCACCCACTCATAGCTTTTTTCAGTCACTTGAGGTGCCTTTTTTCCAGTGTTTTCAAAATGTGACACACAAAGGCCTAATGTGCCTCTGTTCCACTTCGTGGCTAGGGTCCACTGAAGGGGCGGGGCTGGGGTCCCTGTGGGCCAGGTCAGCGATGGCCCAGGAAGGACAGGAGGCTCCGTGGCCCATTTCCCAGCTGCACAGCTGCAATTGGTTAAAACCCTCCATTCCAGACGCCCGACCCACCTCTGCCAATTCCCGGCTCTCTTTGATCTCAGGAGGCATGGGGACCCCGCCCTGCACCCCATAGGGCCGCCTGAGTGCTGTTTGTCCTGGTGTCCCCGCCGCCCACCCCCCACCCCGGTGTCCCCTCCTCCAGGTAGCCTCACCTCCAGTCTGCTCTTCGTGTTTGAGCGTGTGTTTGGGTTAAAATGGGCAGTGTTTTGTGCAGCTGCTGTAAATTTGCATATACGGGTTGGGCTGTGTCCTTTGTCCTAATAGCCTGTTTTTAAGATTTACACATTTTGTTCCTCCAGTTGTGGATTCTCACCACCGTGTCCTACCTCACAGCTGACCACGCGTCGCCCGTCCGTGCTGAGGGTCCCCCACGCACGCTCTCCCTCCTTCAGCCGTGGCTTGGAGCTTTGACTGGTGGCCTGGGGGCTGTGTCCTGACCTTTCAAGAGTGACTTCCAGGCCAGCCCTCACAAAGAAGCCTCCTGTTTTCCTACGGTCTGGCCCTCGTCCCAGGGCTGCAGCACTGTGATGGGTGATGGAGACCACCTCCAGCCTGCAGATGGGGCCTCTGCTGGCGGCAGAGTGACGCAGTGAAGGCCCAGGATGAGGCTGACACACCGGCCCAGCCCCAGCTGGACGTGGACCGAAGGAAGCTCTGTGCAGCAGCCACACCGTCACCCCCCAAATGACTTCCCCTGGTGGCGGCGCCCGACACAACCCACCGCAGGACACCCTCGCAGACGCCGTCCCGTGAGACACGGGGGGCTGCCTCCCCGCATGGACCACCAGGTCCCCCGGAGCCCCACCGGGCCCCACTCAGCACCCCGTCTCGCTGCTTTGCTTGTTGCCTGTCTGATGTAGCATGTTTCCCCACTGATTGCTGTGCACACGTCCCCTCGCTCGACAGGGCAAGTCGCACATGTATGCTGCCTTCCGGGGAGGCCCCTTCTGGGATGGTCCACACGTGTCGTTCCCTGACTTTCTGTAGGGTCCCCTCCTTTTCGTCTCGATCTGCAGGGACTCCTTGCATGTTCGAGAGCAGAGCCCCGTCTTCTCAGCTGTTTGTCTTTGTGAACTCGCCTGCCCATGTTCTGCCTCGTGGGCTCGTGAGGCGGATAAAGCGCTTTCCTGTCCCCAGATCTTGTGTTTTATTAGCGCTATAACTTGACCTTCCCCATTGGAGTGTTTAATCCAGTTGAAGTCCACATTTGATATGACAAAATGAAGGCTCCAGCTTCATTTTTTTTCTTCCATACAGTGAGCTGGCCTCTCAGCCCCAGCCTTTAAAAACCTCTGTCCTTTCTCTCTCGATTGTGCAGCGGCCGTCTTGATTAAATGCCGGGTCTCCCGTGTGCCCGTAGGTCCATTTCTGAACCGTTTCCCTGTGTTGATCCATCCGTGTGCTCCTACGGCCCACAGAGCTTGTATCACTGTCACTGCGAGGTGCACAGGCCTGTCCCCCGCCCCCGCAGTGCGCTGTATTTTAAAATTACTTTGCTATTTATATATTTTTTTCATATAAATTTCAAGTGGTGTTTTTTAGTTTACCTAAAATTTCAGCTGGGATTTTTATTTCTATTTCAGAAGTTTTGACATCTTTACAAAATTAACGCATCACATTCAAAGCCATACATTTGCTCATACCTTCTTTTTTGTCCTCCAATGGGGTTTAAAATGTGTCTTCATAAAAGCCTTCGTCGTTAGGTCAATTCCTTCAGCACCTCTGTGCGGAGTGGCTGTCACAGCTCCCAGCACTGGGGCTCGGGGATGAAGGCGATGAGCCGGCCCCGCCCCCTGGAGGTGACATCCTGTGTGAACAGGAGCAAAGGACTGTTCTGTGGCCTTGTGAGGATGGCAGCTTAGTGACAGCGATAGAATGCAAGGGGACACTCTAGTGCCTTAATTTTTATTCTCACTATTAATGCTTATTTACTCACTTACTATAGGCTATCTTTTACTATTTTACCATAATATTTTACTAAATGAGCATTGAGTAAATTTATTTATTCACTATAATACTTTCTGTTTGAACAGTGATGGGGGAGAGGAACAATACTAATTTGTATCAGCCGATCTTATACCTGGCAACCTTGCTTAGTTTCCTATTACCTCTAAAAGCCCATCAATCGTACTGAGGAATCTATTTGATGATCTTATCAACTGCAAATCTCTTTTCAATATTGATGCTTATTGTTTTATTTTCGTGTCTTATACTTGTTCCTAGGACATCGAGGGTTCAACAGTAGCAATGATACCAGGCATCCTTGTCTTGTTCCTGATCTTAGTATAAATTATATAAACTTTATCCAAGTATGATGTGTATTATAGGTTTTTATATATTACCTTTTTCAGGATAGCAAATTTCCACCTATTGTTTTCTGAGACTTTTCATTAAATAAACATTAAATGTCATGAAATGAATTTTCTGCATCTCTTCAGAACACAATTTGATCATTCTCTGTTAATCCACTGTGCAGTGCGGTAGTTTAAGAAAACTGAACACAAATTGTTTGACGATCTTCCCACTGAGAGATGGGTTCTCTGCCCCCTCCCCTGGAATTTGAGAAGACATGACTTCTTTGACTAAAGAACATGATGGATGTTATTGGATGACTTCCAAGGCAGGTCAACAAGTCACCTGATTTCCTGGTTCCTCTCTCTGTGGGAAGTCTGAGACCAGCACAGGCACCAGCCATCAGCCAGCATGAGCAATGGGCCATGAGCGTGAACCGCCCTAGAAGTCTGGCCTCGTCGGGCCTTTAGCTGATACCATGTGAGTGACCCAAGCAAAGTGCACAGTCTCGAGTCTGGGCAGTTTGTACGTCAGCAGTGACTGGACCCCGTGGCTGATTTGCTGACAGACCCCTGATGCTCACTCTCCTGCGTGACTGTGAAGAGCTGGCTTCCTCATGTCATCTTGTGTTGGATGGCTGTGTCTGCTTGGACCTTCCCAGTCTCACCCACAGTTTGGCATCTCCTCTCCTTCGGTTTCCTTTGTGGACGTGCCTCACTCAGACCTCCTTCCACAAGAGTGGCTGTGAGAGCACGGCTGCCCCGTGATGACTGAGCATTGCAGGAGAGCATGGTAGGAGAGCACGGCGGGGGAGCACCGTAGATGAGCGTGGTGGGATACCTGTAACGCGCAGCATGTACGCAGGTGTCCCCGTGCGCCCGGCCACATCACTGACACACCTGCGGTGAGTCTGATGTGCTTCCTGCCCGCTCCCCCTCTCTCTCCTCATGGGTGTTGGGCCTGCATTGTGGACGGAAGCTCCCTGCTCACTTTTTCTCTGTCCCCTTTGTTAGGGTTGAATTGTGTCCACCGGAAATCCAAGTGTTGAATCCCTAACCCCAGGGCCTCAGAATGTAACATTTGGAAACGGGGTCGTTGCAGATGTGACCGTGAGGATGAGGTATACTGGAGTCGGGTGGGAGGTTCATTGTATATGACAGGTGTCCCTACAAAGGGGGTTTGGAGGCACACATGCAGGGAAAGGGCATGTGAAGATGGAAGCAGAGATGAGGGATGCGTCCACAGGCCAAGGAGCACCGAGGGTTTCCAGAACCCACCAGAAGCTGGGAGAGAGCCTGGAACACACCCTCCCTGGGCCCTGTGATCTGGGACTTCCAGCCTCCAGACCCTGAGCAGTTCAGCATCACGTAGTCAGCTCAGACCTCTCACTGCGGGTTCAGCCTCCCTGTGGAGGCCGCCCAACGTCACTACATGACAGCTGCAGTCGATGTAGGTTCTCTTCTGCCCTGAAAAATCTTGATCTGGGATAGTCACAATGATCACCCCTGTGAACTGCACATGTAACACTCAAGACATGGTCACAGAACACGGGATGCGTGGACAGGCTCACCTCAGACTCCTCAACCTACAGGACCTTGTAAGGATTACGGGACAACGGATGGAAAGCTGAGTGCTCGTATCGATGGCAGGCGACTGCTTTCCTCCTCTGCTTCTGTGTTGAGCGTTCACAGAGCAGCGCCCTGCCCCTCGGTGTTCGGGAAGTGGGCTCCTGCTGGCCTGGAGGCCCCTGGCAAGTCAGGGAGGTGCTGCTGCCAGCCGGTGTTGTCACTGACAGCACACAGTCCCCTCCACAGCGTCCCGGATGGACAGTGCAGGTGTCGTGATGGGCAGGCGCGGGGACCTGGGGCGCAGGGACCCTAGATGAGTGTCCCTCGGGAAACGAGCAGTCCCCACTGCTGGCCTTGTCACCTGGGGATGGAAAGTTCTCCCCAACCCCAGATCTGATTCTGCATTTCATTAAATGTCGCATTAGACCAAATTCCCGGTATTAGTCTTGTGAGATCTGAAGAGTACTCTGGCGCTTTCCTTGTCATTCTTGATATAATTTTTTTTTAAATCTGTGGAGGATCCCTGTGAATACATAAGGCTGCTGCAGGTAGGGAGAAAACGCTAATGTTTCCCTCCTTTTAATTACAGCTTTTGAATTGCCATATCGATTGTGTTCAGTCATCCTAGCTTGTGATATTATAAAACTAATTCAGTGAACACAGACTTCTCCTGGTTAAATCTCATAATGGCTCATGAAAGTCTTAATTAAGCATCTGCTAAAGAGTAAATGAATGATGATAATGTTTGGTAATGGCTGTCATTTTGGAGTAACTAATGCCAGCGTTTGGGGAGGATTATGAGAGCTCCTGCTTTAATTAATGGTAACAACTCTGCATTAGACTTTGTACTGAATTTACTGTGTTGGAGGCGGCGGAGCCAAGAGTCAGGTCAGTGTCTGCACCGTAACCCACCTCCCAAAATGCGCGTGGTGACTCAAGAAGGCACCACGTTAAATTCACTAAGAAACAAAAAAGAAAATCCAGGGTAAACCAAGATTGAATTTGACAATAATTAGGGTTAGAACTATAGTAAAAGACGCCATGAGCTAAAAGTTGTAAATATTCAAAGGTCTCACCAGCTCCTCTGTCTGCACCCTCTCCCACCCGCTTCCACCACCTCCTGGGCCACGGCTGGTTCCTGGCCTTGGGAACCAGGTGACGTGGGGAGTCGTAGATGAGAAGCATCCCTGAGGTCCTGGGAAACTTCTGTGGAGTCCCCGGTTAGAGTTTTGAGTGGAGACGTGTGGAGTCAGCCAGGAGGGACCTCTCCATGGCAGGGGGTGTCCTGAAACCAGGACATCGCATCTGTCATTGTCACTGCTAGGGTGGCCTCCAGGTCTCCACCTCAACAAGGAGCCATGGATGGGAGAGGCATTCTTATCTGAGAGCCCGGGTGGCCAGCTCAGTCCCAAGCATGTGACCCCAAACTCCACTGATGCTCAGCCCCTAGCCTGGCTTCCGCCACAGAGCTGCCCCCGGCTTTGTCCCCAGAACCAGCACTCATGGGGCCTCCAGGGGACAAGGGGAGATCCACGCTCAGAACTTCCTCACTCAGGGACTGCATTGAGGGAAAGCACATGGTGACGTGAATAGTAAATATGTGTGACATACAAGGGAGCATGTGTACTGTGACAAGTGCCTGTCCGTTAAGGGCGTCCCACAGACGTAGCCATGGGACACGTCTGCACTGCACACTATGACCTTGAAGTTAGCCGTCAGCTTTGTAGAAGGACACACGGCAGCGGCGTGTTGAGTCATTTACAGTCACTGGAAATGCCTCCGGTTGTGACACTTCGCTCGCACTAGGAGTCCCACTGTCGGCACACGGTAAGCCTCCTAAACCCCAGTGGACTCATTTGTGAAATATATGTCCTGACGCCACTTGCGGGCCACACGATGGTGCAGGTGAAGCACTGGTTGCCTGGAAAGGCGCCACGCAGCCCGCCCTCGGGTCCTCATGTGGCTTATTCTCCTGAGGGAAGGCGGTGGCGTCCAAGAGCTGCGTGAACCGGAGGTGACTGCTGGGTGGCCCCCGGGGGAGAAGGCGGCGTAGGGGCAGGCATGCGCCTGCTGGACACGACCTGGGGGTGTTTCCTAGCTCTGTGCCTGTCACAGCAGGCGTCTGCTCGGTTGCTGTCCCTAATATAACTGCACTCAATGAACACACTTTCCAAAAATCACAGCGCAAGGGGGAGTCAGGAGAGTGCTGTGTAGCAGGGGAGCCCACAACTCCCTGAGGAGACACATGAGTGAAGCTGTCACTTGCCTCTCCATTCCAGGTGACAGCTCCAGTCTCCCACGGCTGGCACACGTGCCACAGAGGGCGTGCTCGTCCTGGCAGGTTTTCTGGAAGAGATGCTGTCGGCGAGGCTCTGAGCAATTGTCCTTCCATCCCAAGATGTGCATATGGCACTCTGCCTGGGTAATTTGAGCGGGTGAGGAGAAGAGTGTTTGAAAGTGGACTTACAAGGTGGGGCGATTCCGGGGCCCTGCCCTGAGGCCAGCAGCCCACCAGGGGTCCTGACACTCCTGTCTCCCCTCCCCACGTTGAGAGCCCGACTGTGGAGGGGCTGAGAGGCCGCCCATCCTGGAGGAGCGAGGAATGGATGGACCTTTTTAATCCCTGCGTCCCCTGCCTCTCACTGCTGCACTTCTGGCAGAAACAGCCGTGGTGGGCGGGCAGGACAGGCCGGTCCTGCTGAAGGTGCCGGACACGCTGCCACTCGGGCTGACAGCGCGTGACCTGCGGCAGCTGGAAAGGGTCGTAAGCTGTCAGGCCTAATAACCGTCTGGTCTGCGTCTCCCTTCTGCAGCCCCGTGTGCAGGTGAAAGCTCTGCCCGTCGGGGTGCTGCTCGGGCCAGCACAAGGGGTGGGAGGGAGGGTGTCCCTCCCCCACAGCAGCGGCTGTTTGGTGTCTACTACTTCATCACTGCTTTCTGTACAGGGAACTCACAGGCAGAGCATTCGAAATATTTACCAGTGGGTAGGATGCAGGCCCTGAGCGGTCACGCAGACGCGGGCTATGGACGGGAGAAGGGCCAGCATGACCCTCCCGGCTGGGCCTCCGACACCCGGGACTCCTGTTCTCACTACCAAGCGCAGCTGTGCAGAGCTGCGCGATTGGCGACGGCCCAGCAGGCGTGCGCGCATCAGGTCCTGCGTCTTCAGCCACAGGCCTGTCCTCGGTGCAGCTCCGCCTGGCGTGTCCCCTCCAGGTCCGGGTGCTGCCCGCTGAGGTCCTGGGCAACCGGCAGGTTCTGCGTGACTTCCTAACACCGTAGTCCTCCCACATTTCAGGTCTGCAGAGCACATGCGTGGGAACCGACCGGCTCTGAGCAGGTGGGAACCTTGCGTTGTGGAGGGTCGGTACTTCATGGAGAGTCTTGTGGAAAAGCCCCCCTGAGATGGATAAGACCTACTTAGGCATATGCAAATGCTACTCACTGTGACTACTCAGCTGCGGGTTCTGTGACTTAAATATCATTTCCAGGCCGCAATACTCTTTGTAGGATGTTCTCAGTAGCATTCCCCCGCTGAGATGAGCCAGAGCACAACAGGGCAGTGTGGACGCGATCAGTCTCAGCCCCGTGGGGTGCCTTCAGCCAGGGTGTCCCCCGCCTGGACAGTGCGGTGCATGGTGCACGCCTGAGGGCCGCTGTGACAATCCGCACACACGCCCGCCTGTACACACCCACCCGAAGTGCAGGGCTCGGCGTGGGCGTCCCTGTTGTCCTTTAATGAGGAGTTTGCAGGGCAGACACAAGCCTTACAGCCACTTCACGTGGAGCAGCGTGGCAGCTGCACGTCGATTCTTCAATCATTAAAAAAAAACAAAAAACAACCTTGCAAAAAGCTACTGGCAGAAGCCAGTGCAGAGCGGAGGGAGGGGGCGCCCGTGAGGTTCTGTGTGTCCCTTCCTGCCGGTGGCGGTGGGGACGGGAACCAGGAGGCGGCCGGACAACAGGGAGGCCTGGGACAAGAGCCCAGCCCCGCGCCCGGAGGGAGGCCCGTCCTCCGGGGGCGCAGAAACCTGGAGCGGAGCCGGCCTGTCTGCCCGACACTTACAAGCTCAGACGGACGCCCTCTGCCTGCACAATTCATCAGACAATACTATTAAATGGTAATTTGAGTAACATTAGAAAAAAGGTCTCGTAGCTGTGGAACAGAGGGACCTCAGAGATGCGTTAGGATACAAGCTATAAACCTTCCCGGAGCTAATTACACACACCCAGAGTTACAGCCTATGTGAATGCAGCTGCTCTGCATCCGTTTTCCCCAAGATTCCTACTTAAGGGGATTCAGGGATTTTTTTTTTTTTTTTTTGAAAATGCAGGCCTGTCAACACTGCTTGTATTTAGCCACTAAGGGGCGTCCTAAACAGCAGGTTGTTTTAATACATAAAGACTGTTCCTTTTGCATTAAGTAGACAGCTTTATGCCAGCCCCGCGATAACCCTGCGTGGCGTCCCCACACACTGTGCTGCGCGCGCGTGCGCGCGCGCGCGCGCTCACACACACACACACACACACACACACACACACACACACACGCTGTGATTGTTCACCCCTCAAGCAGGAACTCTGAGAAGCTGGCGGCTTGCTGGAGCTGTCAGGGACCCCTGCCTCAGAAGTGCCCAGTCTCGTGGTGCTGTCCCCGCTGCCCTGCTCCAGGCTGGCACCCACTGTCACCAGAGCTTCCCCACGGCAGGCAGTGCTGACGACCTTGGTGGGTAAGAGCCCACGGCAGCACTGGGGACGCTGCAGCCCCTCGCTGGTCAGCCTGTGCGCCCTCAGGGCCAGGCTCCCATGTAGAATGAGGGTGGCCGGAGGGCCAGGTGAGTGCGCACAGCTGAGGCCCGCAGAGGCGGCCGTGGGGACCCTGTGGCGTGTGGTGTTAGGTGGACAGCAGAAGCAGGTCCGGCTTGCGGAAACTTGGGGTGACGCCCAGCTCTTGGTGGGTCATGCTGTGGTGTCCAGACAAGCTGTCCCACGTGGTGGGGATAAATCTCTAGAATAAAGGGGATCTTTTAGGGTGGAGCCCCACACAGAGGCAAACTCAGGGTGAGGATCAACGCCCTCACCTGTGAGCTGGCTGTGCCCCCCATGGTCCACGTGAGTCCTAGCCCGTTAGGCAGCAGGAGGTGGTGCACGTGGAAGCCATCTGACTCTTAGAAGAGGCCTCAGCAGAACCCGCCCTTGCAGGGGACTCCCAGCCATCAACCCTGACAAACTGGGCTCTGTGGTCCCCGTGTGCGGTCGGCTGTGCCGCCACCCCACCCCAAGCAGGCCTAGCTATGGGCGCTCTCAGCTCTTGGCTGCTCCTTGGGGCTCCCCACTGGCTCATCCAATGTGGGTACAATTTCCTTCAAAGTGGCCTTTGCACCCCTCTGTCACCCATGAAGCAAGATTCCGAGGTACTTTGGTCCCCAGGCGGCTCCTTAGGTAACAGGGAGGCTCAGAGGGGGCGTGGAGGTGCCCTTCCTGTCACAGAGACATCAGCTGGTAGCAAAGGACTGTTCTCCAGAGAACTTGAAGATGTCGTCATTGTCCTCGGTGTTCCCTGGATTTAAAGGAGACTAAGGAAGTCTTACCGATGTCCTGGCAAAAACAAGTTGATTGGCTCAGAAAGTAAGTGCACAGGACACCACTGCTGGGGACCTGCCGACCAGGCTGGGTGGCACCATTTACACATAATTTGTAAACTGTTTCCAATCATAGAAGCCTTCACACGCACTGTCCGTCCGTCCGTCCGTCTCCCTGCTTCTTCCCTCTTGACCCCTCCTCCTCCTCTCTTATTTTCCTGGTCATTTTGTAGGTCATTCCGTCCTTTAGGTTAAACTACATGGAGGTCTGTCCTGGAAGAAGACGGCCGCGGACGGGAGGGTTCGGGGCAGGCACAGCAGCTGTGACGCTGGGGATGGAGGCCCAGCGACTCCCAGGGAGGAGCCAGCGTTTCATGCTGCTGCCCGCGGCTTCCTTCTTGTGGCGGGATCCTTGGCCCAAGAAGGAGAAGGAAAAAAAGTCACTTCCGTCGCCGCTGTGCACTGCACATGACAGAGGAAGAGGCATGTGCAGAACAACCAGGTGTGTTAGAAGGCATTTTAGGTTTTTCCATGAGGGAAGGAAGTGGAAAAAAACAGTATTTAAGCTTCTGGATGCAAATTTTACCTATTGAGACGAGCGGCATGTGGGCGTGGCGTAGAAGAAACGAATCCTAGGGCACAGCTGGCCGCCAGCTGACCTAACATGTCTGTCCTGCTGTCTTCTTGTTCCATAAAGGGCCCTTTCTTTCAGAGAAGAGGATGGCGGAGTCTCTTCCAAAGCCCTCTTCCCCTAAACGTCTGCTCTTGTCTTCACTGTGGCTCCTTTCACAGCCCTCAGACCTGGCTTCAAAGCCTGGGAGCAGAGTTCACTCAGGACCCGGGAGCTGAGGGAGGGGCTGTGACAGGACCGCTGTCCCCATAGATAAGGAACCCGGAGGCCTGAGAGGACCCTGCATGTTGGTGTTCCCAGGCAAAGAGCTCTGTCCCCACACAAAGTGCACTCTCTGCCCTACAGTTATTGTCTGGGAATCTAGACATCGGACATTTGAGTCACAATTGCACTTCCTTCGAGTGGGAACTTGCTCTGTCCCTGTCCCCAGGCCACCGCGGGCAGCTCAGGAGGAAGGAAGGACTGTGTGGCCAGACATGATGTCCGTGCACTCCGAGCCCGGAGCCCACTGGCCGGCTGGCACCCCCCGGCTCACCCAGTCCTCATGACCGGTCCTCCAATCAGCTCCTGAGCTCACCAGGTTGGAAGCAGCGTGACACATTCGGGCTACGGCCAGCTGGCCACCGCCATGCTTCTGAGGCCGCTCTGGGTGACAGGGCTACCACTGTCCCTAAGGGCTTCTGGGGCATTTGGCGAATCTGGAAAGCTTCTGCCTTGAGAATGCTTCCTGTCAGCCCCTGCCACATGAGTGAGCGCTGTGCTCGGTAAGCAGCTGACACGCTCGGTTGTAACAGTTTCGGTCACAACTTGAAGTGCCTGGTCCCCATTGCGGAGGCCGACATCCAGTCTGCCCATCTAACTGCCACCAGGAAACCCTGCTCCCAACGTGACAGGTGAGCCGTGCGGCGGCTGGCTGCCCCCAGGGTGAGGCCCCACGGTTTCTCAGTTTGGATTTGCTCTGTGTATTGTTTTAATGTGTGGACTAAAAAATTCTTCCTAGAAGTAACTGTACCACAAATCCTAGACACACACGCAGAAACACCAGGTAGGGGCTCACAGATGCCACTGACCACATTTGCTAGCCAAGGACATTCCAGGCCAGTGGCGGTCAGGGGGTCAGGCGGGTGGCTTCTGTCATGGACCGCCGTGTCAAAGCCGCCTTCAGATGCTGCCGTCCATCCTCCGGGCAGTTGATTTGGGGTTGTTGGTGTGGGCATTTGAAGGTCCTCGTGACAGAGTGGCCACATGACTTCTGGGCATCCGGGCTACCTGCGTGGACCTTCGCTCTTTACCTGGAAAAGGTGGGTGTTGGAGAAAGGCAATGGATGTGGCCCGTTAGCATCACAGTCCCCAGGGGGCTCGTTAAAGCACAGACTCCTGGAGTTTCTGATTCCGGAGGCGTGGGTCGGGGGCAGGATGAAGTTGTGACCAGCCTGGGGCCACAGGCTTTGAGAGTCGCTGTCTAGAGCTTTAGGTTAAAGGGTGACAAAAGAGGACGACTAATTACTTTAATGGACCATTAAGTTTAATAAGCCAATTAAGAAGTGCGGCCCAGAAGAACCCACTGGGCCGGCCGAGTGGCTCAGTCTGTTAAGAGTTGGCTTAAGAGCGTGAGCTCTGAGCAACAGGGCCGCTGGTTCGATTCCCACATGGGCCAGTGAGCTGCACCCGAGCTGAGCTGTTGCTGAGCTGCCAACAGGTGGCAGGATGGCTCAGCGGGTGTAACAAGGCTGCCTGTTCAATGGTGTGCTATGCCCGCCCCCAACTAAGACTGCACTCGGCACCTTGAGCTGAGCTGCCACCCGGATGGCTCAGTGGATAGAGCGTGTGCTCTTAATAACAAGGCTGCCGGTTCAACTCCCGCATGGGATGGTGGCTACGCCCACCCGCAGCTTAGACTGAACACAGCACCTTGAGCTTAGAGGCCACGAGCTGCCGATGCGAAGCCAGATGGTGACTGGCGCCCTCCACAACGAAGACTGAAGAACAACTTGGCTGCTCCCCTCCCCCAATTCCCCAATAAAATGTTAAAAAAAAAAAGAATCCACTGGGCCCCTCTGTGTAACGACTATTTCCTGAGCCAAAATCCCCGACTCAAGCATGACGGGCCTGAGCGTGTGTGCACCTGGGGCCCCGGAAATCCCAGGCTCCTGGTCCCGACCTGCAGGAGGCCCGGCTGCGGGGGCCTCGTCCCCTGGCGGGGTCTTGTTAGAGAGGCTGCCCACCCAACATGGCAACCTGCCGAGTTCATGCTGACCACCAAGCTGAGGGCCGGGGCACCCAGCAGCCCCACCTTAGCACACTCGCTCTCCTCCAGGTGAGTCTTGCAGGTTAACTCCTGTGTCCTTGCTTCACAGGGAAAGGGCTCAGGACACAAGATCCCAAAATTTTCTGCTTTGCCTGTCCACTGAGCTGCAGGCACCGGGAAAACAGTAAATGCTGGGAGAGCCCCCTTGTCTGCCAGAAGACAGGTCCCCAAAAGGAGCCAGTGTTATCGCTCCCCTTCCCCCGGCGTCACCTGCCCGAGGATGAACCCCGTGGAGGACAGGAGACTCAGACAGACTTCTGTCAACCCCACTCATCTCCTAAGGCCCCAGTCACTTTTCCTCAAAGCCGCTGCCTCTTCCCTGGGCAGGTGTAAGCCCTCATATTAAACAGGCACAAATGTGTGCACCTTTCTTCCTTGTCCGGGTTCTTACGGGCCCAGCTCCAGAGCCCAGGCCCCAGGCGGGTGGAGGCAGCCCGGCACCCCTCAGCTCAGCACACCGGGGGTTACACTCATCGATGGCGGGGTCCGGTGTCACGATCCAGCGCTGCTTTTACTGTCCTGGCGCAGACATCAGATGCTCTCCTTCCAGCCCGCTGGCTGCCTGGTCCCTGCCTGCAGAGTCTGCTGGAAAAGGCGGGGCTGGCCAGTGCGCCAAGCAGAACGCCCCAGGGCGCAAGCAGAGGCTGCAGCCCCCAGCTGGCGGGGCTCCCCAGGGAGAGAGGCCGGCTGGGGGGAGTGGGCCAGCAGGGTAGGCCCAGCACCCTACAGACCTGCCCCCCTTACTCAGAGCTGGGGGCCCAGTGTGGGCGTGGCTGGTTTTCTGACAGATTCCAGTAGTTCAGGTCTGCTGAGCACCTACGTCTACCAGGTGTTGCTTGAAGGAACACCTGGCTGCCCCATGAGGCAAGACGTGTCCCGACCCCAGAGGGCATGCGATTTACCAGAGGTCACAGCTGCAGCCGGCGGAGCCTGCATTTCCAGCTCTGCCGTCCCAGCTCCTCTGATTACAGGTCACGGGTTTTCAAAATGCATCTGTGTATGAATTTCAGTCTCCACATTTTAAAAGCATATAAGTATATTGTTTAAATACAGAATAACCTTTTTAAGTAATTATAATTTAAAAAGGAAATAAATATCCCCCCTGTTAAGGAAGATACTGGGCATCACTCACAGGACACACCAGGCTGCAAAGTGCTTTAAAAACAAAGCATGCTGACGGAGGGGGGGTGCCCACTGACCTCTCAGCGCTTTATTCTATTATTAAACTATTGTTTCCTTGGGAGGAAGCGGAATTATTTAAAAGGCACTGGCCTCTGGTCTGCTGACAGGATGGACAGTAACTGGAGGAGGAGGTGACCGCCAGCCCTCGGAGAAGTGAGCGACCTGGGTGGACGTGGCCTGGGGAGTCCCTCCTTGGGGGCTGGGGGCGGGGTGGGGGGCTTCAGTCTCTGCTTTCTGCTCAGTCTCAGACGTGCCAGGTGAGCACTCCTGTAGCCGGGGGAGCACAGGCCGTGCCCTGCTCCCCTGTCACCTCTGCCCAGGGAAGGCCCAGACCTTGTTTGAGAGAGACCTGCGGTGGGGATGCAGGGGAACCGGGTCCCCGCTGAGCACAGTGACAGTAGGGTGTCTGGCCAGGAGTGGGGGCCTGGGCAGAAAGCCACTAGGAGGAATCACCAGGGCCACATTAACCTCCCAGGGTTCCTGCTGAAGGTGGCAGGCGACCAGCCTCACAGGGCGGGGTGGGCCATTTGATCAGACTCAGGTGGGGTCTGACCTGGCTGAACACTGGGCCATGCATACCGGCCAGCGCCTGCGACAGGGTCAGCACTGGAGGTCGAGGCCCTGGAGCCTGCTATGGTGTGGTCAAGGTGAGAAGGTTTCTGTTAGGTCTCTGAATGTTACAGACCTTGACTTAATGTTAGGTATCTGAATGTTAGGTCTCAGTGACCTTGACTTAGGGACAGAGCCATGTCTGCAAGAAAACAATGAAATGCCTGTTGGCCTGCACCTGCGCACAGAGCCAAACTTGCGATAACAGAAACCGCCACAAAACAGCTATACTGGCTTACAGGCGGTCAGCATTTTCTGTTCTAACAAAGCTGCCCTGTCAGCACCGCCCCTGTACAACCCTCCTCATCCCCGCCCCCGGGGCTGTAGTGGTCTTTGCTCAGCCCCATGGACTTCTCCCTTTTAATAAACCCTCTTAACTTGCCTGACGGCGCACTCCTTTATCGGCAAACCTATCAGTTTCCGCCTCACAGCAGGGCTTGTTTTGTAGCTGAATAGATGCACGTATCTACACGGGCTCCGTCCAGGAGCCCTCGTCTGACTGTGAGCACCAGGCCGAGCTGCTGGGTGTTACATGTGAAAACCGGGACTCAGAGGGTCGGTCTCACAAAGCCTCAGGGCGAAGCCCCCACCCCGCTCATGCCCTGAACCGGTGAGGGTCCCATTTCCATCTGACGGTAAGCACAGGTGCTAAGGGACTCGCCCCGATCATGGTTAAAATGTCCACGGCAAAGCTACATCTGCCAAAGAACATTTTCATCTGAAAAATATACAAAAGTAAAAAGCCAGAACACAAACTTCACATAAATGTACATATGATTGTTGGTACCGTTGCGGTGTGTGTTATGTTTAATTGCAGGAATGTGAGTTTCCATAGATTCACATTATGTATATATTGGGATGCAGTCTCTGAGTGATTGTAGGGATCTTAACATGACAAATAAGAGAATGAATAAGAACGAATCAATCTCATTTAATTGAAACTTGTTGTAAACCCCTTGTCTGTCGCAAGGTGCAAACTGTTCATATTTTACAGAGTAGCAAATTTCTTCAAAACAGCAAATACTTTTTGAACACCTTGCATACATAATCCATACTAGATCTATGTAAGGCTTGTACATATTACATGTGATAGACATATGAGGTCTGACAATTAAGTTTACAAACTTGTTGTAACAATGTTGCTAACCTTTTTTGATATCAGAGGGATTGTTCATTATGAATTTGTACCAACTGGACAAACAGTTAACCAAGTTTACTATTTGGAAGTGCTGAAAAGGCTGCATGAAAAAGTTAGACGACCTGTACT
>NW_017731888.1:1159107-1164248 GCF_001890085.2 Hipposideros armiger
TTTTAGCCAGTAAACAAATAACTGTGTGGAAACACCCTCCGTACTCACCTGATCTGCCCCCAATGACTTCTTTCTTACCCGAAGATAAAGGAAATATTGAAAGGAAGACATTTTGATGACATTCAGGACATCAAGGGTAATACGACAACAGCTCTGGTGGCCATTCCAGAAAAAGAGTTCTAAAATTGCTTTGAAGGGTGGGCCAGGCACTGGCATCGGTGCATAGCTTCCCAAGGGGAGTACTTCAAAGGTGACCATAGTGATATTCAGCAATGAGGTATGTAGCACTTTTCCTGGGATGAGTTTGCGAACTTAATTGTCAGACCTCATATATGTAAAAATTCATTTACCCAGCTACATAACCAAAGAGGAATTTTCTGGCTCTGTGCTCTCAGGCTTACTTGCCACAGGTAAACAGCATTACAGTTTGGTGAAATCCTTTCAGACCTTGTTTAAGGTCTAAGTAGGGCTAAAATTGTAGCCCAGGTCAATGGACTTGTGGACAGAAAAGGGGCCACATGGTGAACCTGACGAGCTCAGGAGACTGAAAAGAACCACAGATGATGGCGTAAACATAAAAGTTCCTAACAAAGGTGGGCCATGGCAGGAAGTCACATCCTTGGCCTATAGCTTCCTTGACAAAGGTCAAGCTTTACCTTAAGCCTGTCTGTCATCTTTTTGCATCTAAGATAACACACCCTTACAATATCAGGGTAATCTCTTTTTCCAGATGCCCCAGGGGCACAACCCGCCATACCAGAGCAGGAAACTACAAAGACCCTCGTTGTTATCTGTTCCCCAAATACCATCCCTATGTGCTGTAAAATGCTATTAATTACACTGCACCCACCAATGTAAAAGAAGTGTGTGTCTCTCCCTGTTACTTTTATCCAATCCCAGAGATTTCCCCACTTTGCCTTCTCCCACCCCCTTAATCTACCACCAATGGATTTCATGGAACATTCCTCCTTTGACTTTATGTATAAAATCAGTTGCAAAACGGCCGTTTTCTGGAGCCTTTTCTCAATCCGTTGAGACTTTGCTTCCCGGCAATTGTCAGTTTGGCTCAAATAAACTCTTGTAAGTTTTCTCTTAGGCTGGATGTTTTTCGTCAACAGGCTCCAAACTGTGTTCTTTCCATGAAATGAGGTACTGTATACAAAATACTAGTAAACGCCTCAGATGTAGTAAGCTCTCGGGAAATAGCAGCTGCAGTTCTGTTTGTTTCTAGCAACACTGTTAAATTAAGAGAATTCGTTGACCAGCTAGTGAGTGTTTATTTCTCAGACGGTTTGTTCTCAACACTCCACTGGGTACCCATTCTGTCCGAGAGGTCTTGAGAAGGTCCGAAGGGTGCAGAATGGTATTTTAATGCACACGTCAATTAAGGGCGGTGCAGAGAAAAACACCACTGGGGGGATATTAGGTGTAAATTTTAATGTGTCCGGATCTGAGGGCCGCGTTGTCCTTAAAGTTTACATATTACCTCAACTCTCCAGATGTTAAAAGTGAGCATCCCCTCAAGAGCAGTAATAACTAATGTAGGAGAGCGTGGCGGCTTCTGCGTGAGCCTTTGATGTGCTGAGTGTAACTACAGGATCAGCGAGGCTGGCCCACCTCCCTGGAGGACCCAGTTTTGCAGTCGGAGAGCACGGACGACCCTCTTCAGACCAGTTTCCACTTACCGCCTCCCAGGACGAGGATCATGCTATCTTCCGAGGCTGTTCATGTTACCCTCAAACAGCTTTGGTTTCTGGAAAGTTCTGTACGCGCCCCAGACCATACTGTCATTTAAATTAACTTTGCCGGAGTAAAGCCTCACTGCGTTCAGACTTCAGACAGGGATGGCACAGGTGACTTATTATAAAAGTAGTTTCCACACTGAATTTCCAGGTACTCCATTAGACAACATGGGCAGTTCAGGCTAAACTTAGTAGCTTCTTCCAATGAAGGGTTCAGGATGGAAGGTTCCTTAACTGTCCAGAAGTGAATTCCTCCGTGGAAAGGCTGTGTTTTTGAGAGGCCGGATTGTGTAAAGTGCGCCTCTTATGAACTTTAACAAACATGACTTAATTTTACAAAATTCATCAATGAATGAATGACGACAAATTCCTACAACTTATGAGAAGTGCTTCTCAGAATTCTGGAATGCCTGAAGGCCCACCCCTCCCCAGAAATAATGCAAACTGTTGTTGAAAATACTCTTGAATTTAGCTATTTGGTGCAGTAAGCCTGGCTTTCATCTTCCAGATTGTCCTGGATTTGCAGGGGGTTAACTTGTGGTAGGAATTTCAAAAGCACGGAAATGCGGATATGCCGGAAAGGAAACCATGGGTCTGGGCACAGGCCCGGTGCTCACTTTGTGAGAATAAAGACATCCGTGTCATTTGTTGAAGGGTTCTGAGTTGGTTTTCCACGTTTTGTTTGTCGTGTCCTTGAAGGCGCTGTGTTTGGCCCCTGGCTTTGTTTTGTAACCTCTGTTTGATGGTATTTGACTTTATCAATGTTGTGCTTGCAGTGCTTGTTTTGACAGTGCCCCGTGGCCCCCGGCTGTGAGCTCAGCAAATTCATTGTTGGTCGTGCATACTGCAACCGGAGCCATCAACCCCTTGAGCGTTTTTTGGCCCAGAAGGCTAAGTTTCTGTGACCTGGATTGAAAAAGTGTGTCTGTATAAAGTTTTAACATGCTTATATATTTCCTTGAAAAAGGAGTTCTGAAATTTAATTTCTACTGAGTGTTTTTAGTGGGTGTTCTGTGGTTTTACATCGGTTTGTAATGTTTGTGCCTGGTGGGTCCAGAGATATTCGGGGTCCTAGTGTGCACGTGACTGCTGATCTCATGATCCTTGTGACTCGCTGAGAACGTAAGATGGGGACTTGTGGGCTTGTCGCCAAGCTGTCTTGCTTTCCAGGTGTCTGTTCGGTATGTAAAGTTTGGTTTCCCGGGCTCAGCTCCATGGCCCCTGCCAGACCCTAGCCACTCCCCGTGTGAGGGCTGTGCCAGTCACCACCGGGTCTGTGCTTCGGCCCCTCCCACAGACAAACTCAGAGCCTCTTTTCATTCTAAAAGGTTTGCTGCTGATCACTTCTAGAAAAACTCCAAAGGTACATTTGGCTATTTTTTTTTTTTTGAGTAGCAGTCTCAGTGCTTAAGAAAATGTTTACAGAAGCCCACAGCTTGGGAAATCTTTTATAAAATGTGTCTTTCAATTATTCAAGTCATACATGAAAATATAGTTAGTGTAAAAATATAAGTAATACTGAAGTATATCTAGTAAAACGTTTCTCTGTAGAAGTTAATTTGCTTGGCGGGAGGTGTGCACTTTAAAATTTTATTACACTAGCAAATGGGCCACATTTCCTTCCAAAAGTTTGTAAACCCCCCCTCAAAAAAAAAGTTTATACCGGGCTGGCCGAGTGGCGTTGGGTAGGAGTTGGCTTGGGACACCAGCTCTGAGCTGCAGGGCCCAGGTTCAGATCCCACATGAGGGCCAGTGACGCTGTGCCCTCTACAGCTAAGATGGTGAGCAACAGCTCGACCTGGAGCTGGGCTGCCGTGAGTCGCTGGCGACTGCGTAGGCTGCAGTGGGGCTGGGCTGTCAGCTGGCATGAGCTTTCGTGAGCGGCCAATGGCCGGCAAGTGACTGCCTCACCCGGAAAGAGCTCAATGATAATACCAACTTGGGCCAGTGAAGCAACGTCCTCCACAACTAGACTGAAGAACAAAAGGACAGCAACTTGCCTGTTCCCCTTCCCCGATTCCCCAATAAAAAATCTTTAAAAAAAAATAATTTGTACCATTGGTACCACTGGTCTCCCTACACAGTTACCAACACTGGATGCATTTTAAGTCCTTTCCACTTTGATAGGTAGAAAAAATATGGCATTTCATGTTAATTTGCATTTTTCTGACTATACTGTAGTAGAACATCTTTTCATATTTTATTGTTTGGCTCTTTTGAAATAAGTGTCAAGTTTGTAGTTTGGAATGTGTGAGGGCTCCCCAGCGTCTGACTTTTGCTGAGCAGGACCCTGTGCTTCAAGGTGGGTCCAGTAATGCTCCAGGTTGGGGTGCGTACAGGCGGGGTCCTGCAGTGCATTGTGACTGTGATTGTAATCTCAGCACGAAAAAGTAGCAATTGTAGATTGGCCCCTTAGTGGTAAAGGTCCCTTCAGTCCTGTCCTACGCTGTGCGACACCATTTGCTTGCTTGTCAATGGGCAGGAAAGCCTCAGGATGCTTTACACATTCTTTGGCCCCAGGACTGCTGCACTGGCGCGTGTCAAAGATCAGGAATGCGGGGACCAGAGCGGGAGCAGCGCTGGTTCCCAGGTGGCTGTGGGGTCTGACTTATCCCAGGGGTAGCTACCTTACTCCTTGTCTCTTGGACCCCAAACTCTTAACGTGGACACTTAGTCCCTCGCTTTTCCTCTCGGAGGTTTGGACACGGTCCACCCACCTATTTGGGCCGAGCCCAGGTCACGGTGCATCGCATACACCTGGCTGCTCGCTATTCCGGGGCTCCCCGCACCTGCAGGCCCCCATTCCCCAGGTTCCTGCCTCCCAAACACTGGAAGCCCCAGAGCTTAGGTCGGGGCTCGCTGCGCACCAACCACGGGGTAGACAATCGTGGAACCCCCTGAGGTCACCCGGGCCGGTCTGCAGGAAAGCTGCGCGTCCGGGGCTCGGGCACCGCCGGACAACTGGGACCCCAGCCTCGCCCGAGGTCGCACCGCGGTCCTGCGCGGGTGGACACTGCTCCAAGGACACGGGGTCACCGGCCTGCCCCGCGCCGCGTTTCTGGGCGACCCGCAGGGCTCGGGTCCCTTCGCGCGAGCGGGGCCCGCGGGCCGGCGCCACGACCCAGTCTCCAGCCCCGGGCGCCCCGCACCCCGAGCCGCACGGTGGCCGGCTGGGAGCATGCGCACTGCGCTCGCGCCGCGTCCCGCTGCCGTTGCCATGGGGACCGGAGCCCGGTCGCCCCTCCCCCGTGCCGTCGCCCGGCGGACATGGCCGCGCCCCACGCCCGTGGGGTGAGGGGGTCGGCCAGTGGTGGCGGGTCCAGGGGAGAGGGGGACCCGAGTGAGGGGGCGCTGGGGGTTCCCGAGGTGGAGGGTTTGGGGTGGGAGGCCCGGGGTCCC
>NW_017731888.1:1164808-1184136 GCF_001890085.2 Hipposideros armiger
CCCACTCGCAGCGTCCCGGTCCCGCAGGAGCCGCAGCCCGGCTTCCGCGCGCTGCGGGCTGGCCGGAGAGGGGCGCGCACGGACACAGGGACGCACGGACGCCGGAGCCCGCCCCGGAGCATGTGGAAGCTGAGCCGGGGCCGGGTGCTGCTGGACGAGCCCCCCGAGGAGGAGGACGGCCTGCAGGGGGGGCCGCCGCCCGCCGCCGCCGCCGCGCAGGTGAGGGGCGCGCAGGTGGGGCCGCGCAGGTGCGGCCTGGGCCTCGCGGCCCGTTAGGCTCGCCCGGGGCCCGCCGCCGCCGCGCGTGTTGACCGCCCACGCGGGGTCGGGACCGCGGGGCAGGTGAGGGGGCGCCTCCGGCGCCGGCCCGTGGCCTCTCCGCGGAGGCGGACTGCCCGCCGGGCGGAGGCTGCGCAGGACCTTGGCGAGTCCGCCCCACGCGCGGCGTCCCTGCGGCCGCGCGCCACGCAGCGTGGACTAGCGGGCAGGTCTGGGTCCCGGGGAGCTGGAACGGCCTGCAGACATCAAAAAGCTCTGGGTCAGCACAGCGGCGCGCTCAGCGGGCTAAGTGCTTGTTTGGGTAGCAACTCTTTCCTTTTATTAAGCCCTTGGTCGCCTGTAGGAAGAAGGCCGATGACCTTTATACAGAAAATGGAGACACTGGCCTTACAAGTTATGCTTGTATGCTTGGAATGTTCAGAATTTTTTAATTAAGAAGGATCCCAGGTGGATCCTGTGCGCTTTACCTCTGCTGCCCCCCTTTCTTTCTTCCAATGCAGTATCCTTTACATGTGCAGCGACGTTTGGGTCAGAAACGCAGCGCGAGCGAGCGCTCTCTCCCTCTGAAGGCAGACACGAAATTCTTTTTTTTGCTAAATGTTTGCAAAATGCTGCCGTTGAAGCTGTTACCGAAGTGAATGATGGTCTGTATCTTTCATCTCAGGACTTGGCAATAGTTCACGAGATTGTTTCTTCCTCAACTGCGATAAAATAACTTCCACTGGGGACTGAAGTTGTTTCATCTTGATAGATACTTCTCATAGGAGTTAAAACCCTTCCCACCGCTCGGAAATCAGTGTGATTAACCATTTAAATGTGGTTCCTGTCTGAACTTCTTTCAGAAATTACTTTTTCATAGCGCTTTCCTGACTTTTTATTTTTTAAATCTCAAAATTTTATGGTTACTCTAAACAGCAGCTATCCTAAATATAATGATGAAAATTTATGTGTGGTTACAGAGCTCTTTAATGTTGTAAATAATTGTGGTTGGTCAAAGATGAGCAATGTTGTTGTTTTGGGGTATTCCCTAAAACCTGTGTTTTACCGTCTTAAGTTTTATTTTGAAAACTTTCTAACAGAAGGAAAAGTTGGAAGAATAGGAGATTGAACAGCCGACTATATCTCACCTAGGTTTTAACCATTAGTAACACATTTATTAAAGTTTTTTTCTAATTTTCTCATTTACAGAATTGTTGTCTAGACCCTTTTCTAACTGTGTGTGTATTTTTTGTATGTTTTTATAAAGTATTTTTAGGTACTCAGGAAAACTAAGTGGGAAATACAGAGTCCCCGCTACCCCCCACCCCCGCCCCCCTCGCGCTCAGCCCCCCACCTTCACCGTTCCATTTCCTGCCATCCATGAACCTCCACTGACACACCCTCCTCACCCAGAGCCCTGGTTTACTTTCCAGCTGACTCGAGGGGGGGGGGTGCCTTCTACAGATTTGGACAAATGTAACATGAAATGCACCCATGACTAGAGTATCGCGGCCCTAAAAGCCCCCTTTTCCCCTTATCACCCCTCCTCTCTAACCCCCGGCAGCCACTGATCTGTCCCTGTCCCCATAGTTGGGCCTCTCCCAGAATGTCACACAGTTGGGATCACACAGTGTGCAGCCTTTTCAGATGGGTTTCTGTCACTCAGTCATGTGCATTTCAGGTCCCTCCGTGTCTTTTCATGGCGTGGGAGCGCATTTCCTTTTAGCTGAATAATACTCCTCTGTCTGGATGGACCATCGTTTAATTACTCTTCACCTGCGGAAGGACGTCTTGGTTGCTTCCAAGTTTTGGCGAGTACGAATAAAACTGCTATAAACATCCATGTGCCAGTTTTTGTGTGACATAAGTTTTTAACTCACTTGGATAAATACCAAGGAGTGTGATTGCTGGATCATATGGTGAGAGTGTGTTTAGTTTTGTGAGAAACCAACCGTCCTCCAAGTAGCTGCACCATTTGCATCCCCACCAGCAGTGAGAGAGTTCCTGTGGCTTCACATCCTCCCGGCACCTGTTACTGTCAGAGTCTGGATTTTGGCCGTTCTAACACGTGTGCAGCGGTGTGTTGTCGTTGGTTTGGTTTGCATTTTCCTGATGACAAATTATGTGGGTCCTCATCTCATTTGCTTATTTGCCATCTGTGCCTCTTCTTCGGTGAGGTGTCTTGAACAGATCTTTTGCCCCATTTTTTAATTGGGTTGTTTTGTTTTCTTATTGTTGGGTTTTAAAGAGTTGTTTGTATGTTGTGGATACCAGTCCTTTATCAGATGTGTCTTTTCCAGGTATTTTCTCCTATTCTGTGGCTTCTCCTCTTCCTATCTTTGCAGTGTCATTTTCAGAGCAGAAGTTTTCGATTTTAATGATGTCCAGGTTATCAATTGTTTCTTTCATTGATCGTGTCTTTGGTGTTGTACTGAAAAAGTTCTTGTCTTACCCAAGGTCATGTGAGTTTTCTCCTGTGTTATCTTCTAAGAGTGAGATTTGACTGGGTGCTTTTCATGTTACTTTATTAAGAGTATTTGTAGTTTAATGTATTTGCAAACCTTTGCCATAGAAAAAGACTTTTTATTGTGACAGGTTAGTCATACTCTAAATTTACTTAATTCTTTGAAGAGGATTGGTTTTATCCCAAGGCCAGTTTCTCTTAGAATTAAATTTTACAATTCATGACAAGTCTACCATAAAACTCCTGCCTACAAATTGTAGTTTGAAGTTGAAAGAATTAGGAATTAGTACATGAGAAGACTGCTGGCTCTGTTAGGTCGGAGTCGTGTTGGAAGGATGTTCTCATGTCTCTGCTGTTCAGCCTTTGAGCCCCACCCCAGGGTCAGTCAGCCCCGTCCTGTGTTAGACCTGCAGGCGGGGTCCACTTCACCTTACTCTAGAAGGGTATTTTGTTTGCATTCAAATCTGGTGTGTTCAACTTCCTTGAAAATCAGGTCACACAGCTGTAATCTCTGTTTTTTTTTTTTTAAGAAGAAAAAAGTAGCTTATTGTTAGGTTCTAGTAAGCTGGAAATGTGAGGCATTCAAAATCACTACTTGGATTAAGGAACACTTAATTGTTCTGAAATAGTTTTAACACTGTAGAAAATTAATTTTTCCGAGCCTCTCCTTAGGCTCTTGAATTTTTTTTTGTCATGGTTACATGTCTTCTTTGTGTTAAAGTACAACAGTGAGGTTTATAAGATGAAACATACATTGCAGTTAGTTACTAACATGGAGAGACTTACAAGTTTTAATGAGTCTGATGTTTATATATAAAGAAAGAAAACTGCTCTGTGTACGGCAGAAGTTTCTGGATGTTGAATATTAGGTCTTAACTTCTTCCTTCTTTCCAGTGGGAAGAAGTGTTTCATTTTCTGTGTAGCTGTCCATGGAACGTTTATGCATATACGAACGTGTGTGTTTAAAGTCACCCCTTTGCTTCCCTGCCACGCACACTCTGTGCCTCGGCCGGCTCCCTCAGCCGTTGTGTCCCGAGCACGCAGCGCACTTCAGACTGCAGCTGGAACGGCCTGTAATGTAAAATGCCACATTTGACCTCTGAGGGACGCTGAGACCCTGAGCCCTTTGCTCCGGCCCCGAGCACTCTGCTGCAGGGAGAAGGGCAGGCACACAGGTGGTGCCCGGCCGCCCAGACCGCTGCTTCCAGGCTGGGAGCGATCCAGCAAGCTTGAAGTTAATGCATTTAGAAACAAACCTCGAAGAATTTTTGGTGCATATTCATGCTAAATTTTTAAAAGGCTTAGACATATTCTGTAGGCATCCCCTGCGCCTCCCCCCAAAAAACCCCCCCAAAAAAACAGGGAACAGTTCATGGATTTTTTTTTATAACTTTTTTTGAGAACAGTATGTTTTTTCTCAGGACCCATCAACTCCAAGTCAAGTTGCTGTCTTTCAATCTTAGTTGTGGAAGGCACAGCTCAGCTCCAAGTCCAGTCGCTTATTCAATCTAGTTGCAGTGTGGGGGGGGGGGCAGGCCACCATCCCATGCGGGAATCAAACCAGCCAACCTGCTGTCAAGAGCAGGCACTCTGACCAACCGAGCCACCCGGCTGCTACCGGCAGCTCAGCTCAAGTTGTCCTCAACCTAGTTGTAGAGGGCGCAGCTCACTGGCCCATGTGGGAATTGAACCGGCAACCCTGTTGCTCAGAGCTCACACTTTAGCCAACTGAGCCACCCGGCTGCCCGTCGTGGATTTTTTAATCTGCTTTGAAGATAGGAAGAGCAATGGGTCGGAAACCCGCTTGGGTTCCGCGGCCTGGCCTGGGTTTGCGGTGGGTGCACTGTGGGCGTCTGCTTCGCGGAGTTTGGGAGAAAGGGAGGGGTCCGTGAATAGCGGTGGTTTTTCTGAGCCCCTAAGTTCAGAAAACAAACCTCTGAGGCCTCACATTCTTTGGGGGTCGATGTGTTGGGAAGAGTGGGCTTTTATGGTAGAACATGCGCTTTAACGAACAACTTTTAAACAGGTACAGCTGGCCTTTCCCGCTTACAGTGTGCGTGGGTCTTATTGACACGGGAGACCTTCATTCTGTGTGTGTCAGCATGGTGTAGCACTTGCCTTACGCATACGCAGACTTGGAAAAGCCGTCCCTATTGATGCCTGGAGGAGCTTATTTGCAGTGTCTATTACAAACGTCAGGTCCTTTCACATTCCCGAGGATGAGTTTCTCGAAGTGGAGCTGCTGAACTCAAGGGCATATGCACCTGTAATTTTGATAGACATCTCTGCATTGCCCGCCCTAGGAGGCTGTATGAAGGCACCTTTCCACGAGCAGTGTGTGGGAATGCCATTCATGACTGGCTTGTCCGTACCGTACGGCGCCCTGTGTCCGCAGACTTTTAGATCTGATGGCTGAGACGTGGCATCTTAATGTGGTTTTAATTTGCATTTCTCTCGTGGACGATGTTCAGTAGCCTTTCATGTATTTACAAGTCCTAATGTAGACTTATACAGACTTCCCACCAGCCCTGTTATCACATCGTTGGATGTATTAAACTGGAAACAGAATCACAGCATCACCTCCTTCTCTGAGCAGCCAGCAAGATTAGATTTGGAGGCTGGTTTCTGGTGGGCCTCGAATGAGTCACATCTTTGTCACTTGTTAGCCGGTGACCTTGCGGGAGCCACTTGTCCTGGCCGAGCTTCAGCTTTGTTTTTAAACTGTAAAACTGGGGTTCGGCTAAGCCAACACTAACGTTTATTGTCAGCTGTCCTTGGGCACCGTACGAGCCCTTTACGTGGTGACTGCCACTGTGTACTAGATGCAGAAACCATCACAAAGCAGGAGGGTGACTTGGAAAGGCCACACACCTGCTCGGTGGTGGCAGAGAGCCTCCTGACCAAGTCAGGTTCCTCTGAGCTGTCTTCCTGATGAGCCCTGGCCCTGAGGGTCTGTGTCAGTTCAGCCATGGGGTGCGTGGTGACAGGAGGCGGGGGATGGGGGAGCGCTGGCTAGACATCAGGACAGCTGGGTTCCAACTAAAGATGCTGGCCTCTTGCATTTTCCTATTTATTGGCATTTACAGAGCATTTTTTATCTTTCTGCTTAGAGTTACCTAGATTCTAAATTGAAAGCTCCACAGGAAAGGGATTTTATCCCCACTGCTCTGTCCCTAATGCCGAGAAAAGTGCCAGGCACATAGGTGACGCACATCGGCCAGTACTTGAGAAGTGACGGGACGAGTGACACCACCCCCTGGTCACAAACGCTGTACTATGTCGTGTGCACCGTGCCGAGAGCCTGGGGAGTAACTGTAGAGGGGGTTTTGTTTTCATGGGTCTGGAAGGGTGACTGGTGCTTTCCAGCCTCAGGCGATCTGGCTCATTTCTGGGTAGATTTCATTTAGGTAAGCAAATAGCTAGCTCTCCGTAGGGTTAGTCTCATCAGACACTCAGATGAGCTCTGTCTAGTCAGCGAAAGCACTTTTGCCAAATAGAAGAACATGACGTAACTTGTGGGAAGGGGGGTCCGAGTCTGAAGAGAAGAAAAAGAAAAACGATCTTGGGTAAAACCCTCCGTCTTCCCCGATTCAGTGAACTCGTCCTAAGAGGAGGCTCAAGGGTTGTCCTCCATGGGGACAGAGCGGGGACACATCGAGCGCGAAAGGTGAGACCAGTGTCAGTGCAAATTCTAAGTTCTGCGTCTCCAAAACATTAATTATATCAATGTGTAATCAGTATAAAATTTGTTTATGACACAGTTTGCTTTTTTCCTACTGAGTCCTTAAATCTGTTTTCCTTTTTTAACATTAACCAGCACTTAATGATTTCGGACACTAAGTTTATATCAGAAATACTTGATCACTACTTAGATTTTATAAAATTTGCCGTTTGAAAAGTAGACGGTTTGACCCACCTTGTTGCGAGCACACTTAAATGTTTTTCCAGTAACTGAGTTGCAAAGAAGCCTCTGTTTTTAAGTTAACATTTAAATAATTAACCATCAGTTCTGCAGTTGTGCCAGCCCAGTCTCAGCTCCTGAGGGCTGTTCAGCTCGTGGTTACTGACCTGGACGGCCTGCCAAGCTCTCGGCCCAGAGGCGGGTCAGCGCATCCAGGACTGCGGGTCCTGCACTCGCCTGGCCGTGGAACGCTGCACCCACGAGCTGGGCACGTGCCAGGGTTCTCTGCCACGTCGGTCGGCACTGTGAGCCGTGGGTCCCGGCCGGGCTCAGGCCCAGTGTCTGCTTCACACCCAGCAGGTACTGTGTGCTCCATAAACACTCAGTGGGCAGTAGATTGAATCCGTGGTCCCTAAGGGCTTCAGACCCTAATGGACAAGGTTCGCTTTGCCTGGTTTTTACTGGAGCTTAAGGCAGCCTAACTCACCACGTCCGAGTTAGGTAAGTGGGGGCTTCAGTGTGTGGCCAGGTGGACGTCACTGAACACGCCTGGCCTGCCCTGTCCCCATGAGGTGAGGCCGCCAGCTGGTTCTGCTTCCTTTCCTAGTTCGCCTGCCGGGGAGAGTGGCTGACGGCTGTCTGGCTTTGGGAGGCAGGGTGAGCACAGAAGAAGTTGGCAGAGTGGTTTGACTTAAGGTCACGATCTCCCAGGCCAGGTCGGAGGGAGGACCCCCAGCACCTCCCGGGAGTCTGTGACGTGTTTGGTCAAATCTCACAGATGGGCACAGTGATAATCGAAACAGGTGGCAGATACTAACTGGTTATGGTGTTCGGAAGACACCTGGGGTCCTTTCATGAGTGCTGGCTGGAATTCCAGCTCTGGGGTTCTTACCACAGAGGCGTTTTTAGATGAGTGACTGTCGTGTGTGGTGGGTGTCAGACCAGATGACAGTACTGGTCCCTGCCATGTGCCAGGCACTATCAAAAGTGTGTGTGTTGCTGCAAATAATCCTGGGGAGGAGGTGCAGGCGGTAACCCCACGTCAGTGGTCGTGGTGCTTCCACAGCTGCTCGCACACTGCCAAGCAGAAGACACTCGAGTTGTCCCCACACGTCCCCAGCTTGCACGCGTCAGCTCTCACACCATAAGCAGCCTATGGACTGCCGCGTTTTTCATGTTTTTGCACTTTTGGGGGTGGCTTTGCTGCTTGAAATGGCCCCAAGCTTAGTGCTGCAGGGCCGTCTAGCTGTCCTCAGCACAAGAGACTTTCACGTGCCCCACGGAGAAGACACAGGTGAGATGGGCTTTGTTCTGATGTGGGTAGTGGCGCGCTGCCCTGGGTCAGCCAACAGGTGTTACTGGGGTGTCTACACATAAAGACGTAAGAAACATGTGAGGTGCTGATTGGCGACAGTTTTGTGAGAGGCTCGCAGGACACTGAGCCTGTGTTTCCTCCACAAGCAGGAATTCAGCGTTTGCTAACTCAGTGTGTGTGACGGTTTTTACAACATAGCTGCCTCGAGGAACAAGAACCAGTCACCCATGTTTTACACTTGAGGAGCCCTGAGAAGTGGGGACTCATGTGACATTGTGTACCACCAGCAGGAATTTGAATCCGGGTTCTCTGAGTTTATAGTTTTCTCTGTTCTCACCCTCTTCTTACCTTACAGGTTATCATAAATTTGTGACATAATTTTTCAAATATGTATATTGTATATTAAAAAATACTAGTGCTTCAACAGTGAGTGCCTTAGAAAAGCACTGATGAGCTTGTGCTCTGGCCAAAGTCCAGCACAGCAGGCCGCCCCATTCTGCCGAGCCCAGGAGCTGACTGGGGGGGGGGCGGCTTCCGGGGGAGAGCTGCTGCCTGGATGTAAGAGGGGGCTCTGGGAAGGGCGGATGTGCCACGCCTGCCTCTCGCCTTCATACGCCTTCTTCCTCCTGAGCTGTGTGCGCAGCAGAAGTTAAGCTCCTGAGGAAAGCTCCTGGGAGAGGGAGCAGATGGATGGAGTAGCTGTGTGGTGGGGGCAGCAGGACCCCAAGAGGGTTTGGGGGAGAAACATGAATCCGTTTAACTGCACAGGAGGTTCGTATGGAGGAGAACTGGGAAAGCTCCCTTGAGGAGTTCAGACTCCACCTTTTAGATAAATACTGTCAGGCTTTGTGACGCTTCACGAGGATTACTTGTCTAAGGAGATGGGATTAGAGGTGAGATGCTGGGGTCCCCGTGTCAGACGCAAATTCCAGACTGAACGGCATCAAGGAAGGTGGGAGAAGTGAGCTCACCGAAGCCCGTCGATGACACTTGGTGCCTTTGGACGTGGGGTCAGGGACTGAAGGGCAGCTGGAGCGGAGTAGCCAGACAGCAGCACGGAACTCAAGGGCCACGTGGCCGTGGGAGCAGCTCCGTGAGTTTGACTGTAGGCACGTGGGCTTGGAGACAGCATCTGACGTCCAGCCTGCGGAGCTGGCAGTGAGGCGAGGAAGGAGGCAGGCCGAGAGGCTGGTCGTCTGTGCACTGGACAGTCTGCCAGGACCTGGCCCTGTATCTCAGAATGCACAACTGGGCGATGAGCAAATGGCCAGATGGAGAGGGTAGGAAGCGTGGTGGTGGGAAAGCCTGTCCAGGAGTCGGCAGGCAGATCCAGGTCCCAACCGTGTCACTAATTTTGTGACTTGAGGCCAAAAGTTACTCTCTCTCCAGACCCCTTGTTTTAAGCGAGGGGTTTAGAGCAGGTGCTGGCTGACGCGCTGTAAAGGGCCAGACAGTAAACGTGTTAGGCTCTGCGGCCACACGGTCTCTGTCACAACTCCTCAGCTTTGCAGGTGTGGCATGCAAACAGCGTGGACAGTGTGCACGTGAGCAGGTGTGTCCACGTCGTGTTGTGCTCCGGCACAACCTCATCTGCAAAACTTGGCTGGGCTGGTCTCTGGACCATCGTTGGCCGACCCCTTGTTTAGACCAAAGGATCTTGAAGTCTCTTCTGTTTCTAAGGTAATTTAACTCATTAGAGGTTTGTGAACTAAAACTTATTGTGATTTAGTTTACAGATAGGAAGTCTTACTTGCTAAGCGTGAAGTAAGTGGCCGTCACGGAGCTCGTCGATGTCCTGGCTGGCTCTCCACTCAGCTAACAAGTGCCATCAGTGCCGTAAGCACTCCCACACTGGTCATGTCGTTTGGTCATTGTTTAGTTCCGTGAAGAAATGAGGCATGATTTTACAGTCAAGGAGAAGACGTGCAGCCACCACCTTCGTCCTAACAGTGCAGAGGCCGAAAGGAGCCACACGGCGCTTTTTGTAGACAATGTCAACTGTGTGACGTGTTCATCACGTTAGTTCTGTGGAGCCTGGGGTTCAAGGGGCCCCTCAGGCAGAGGCTGCTGATTGCCCCACAGTGTCAGGTTTTAGGTGGGTACAGAGCTGCCCGACCAAGTACAGTTTCCAGCATTATTTGCACCAGCAGTGGCTCTGTGACCAAGTCCTGGCCTGGGGCACGTGGCAAGAAGGAACGGGCCCCCTTCTGGGTGAGCCCGCACTCCCTCCCCCGTCACACAGAGATGACGGGACCAGACGGAAGAGATTAGAGCCTGACGTTGCTTTGCGCTTGACCGCTCTCCCGGACTTAGGTCAAAGAGAAATGTATACTCTGTCTTGTCTTCTTGTTTTGCTGGTTACAGCAAGCTTTACTGCAACCAAGGGGCTTTCCCACACAGCCCCCCAGGACCTCCTGTTAGTCCTGGTGCCATTTGAAATTCCCCTCCCATGCCAATTACCTAAACTCTAAAATAATACCTGGTGTGATTTGTAACTTCTGACATCTCTTTTTAGAACTTCTTTGACAGGTATCTTGCTATCCCTGATACTAATCTTGTTGGCTGAAGATGAATAGCACGTTCTGAAAACAAAGTTGTTTTATAGTGATGGTATTTCTGAAAATAGAGAAGTTTTGCCCCATGATGTAATTTCATAGACATTTTGTTTGATGTGGAGGAAGGTATGCTACGAAATATTACAGGGAAGATACAGTATACAAGTATAATTAAGAGTAATGCTACACCTTTCCATTTTCATAAAAAAATGTATCCGCTTGTTGTTTTTTCTGCTATCAAGCAGTTGCCCAGTTTGACACCAGTTCAGTTCTGTTACCACCTGGAGTGAGCACATACCCTGCCAGACTAGAGATCCGGTGGTGACACTGCCCCCGCGTCAGGCTTCCGCCACAACGGGAGTGACACCAGCAAGATGGCGGAGAGGAAGCCCCGGCCTCACTTCCCCGCAGACACCGGCTTAGCAGTACGTGTCCCCAATGCCTCTGTGACAGCTCCAGAAGCTGCAGCGCCCCAGGCAAGTGAAGGGAACAGCTGCGCTGAAACAGGACAGGGTTGGTTTCCCCTGCGGTGGCCATTGCCCCGAGCTGCACGCCTCAGCAGAGCTGGTAATAAGGGCCAGACTTGTGGCTTCTCCGTCAGGAGGGAAACAGGCAGCCCGAGGGGCTGGTTTCTGACTTGCTGACCAGCCGGGTGCTGGTGGGATGGGCATGTTTGGGCCCCTGGGGCCCCGGGACCAGCGAACGCAGCTGCTCAGTGCAGCGCCCGGGAGCCTGCAGGGCTACAGACAGACTCCAGAGGGAGAAAGGAGCTACAGGCTCCTGAGAATCTCCTAACAGGGAAGTCACGTGCCCAGCTCAGAGAGGCCCCCCAGGAAAAGGCTTGGGAGACTCCAAGGCCCTCCAGCCATGCTGACCAGTGAAAGGCTTTCCCAGTGTGAAGCCAGTCCATAAACAGTGGGAGAGGGGGCTATTTTTTCAAATGCCACATCCCAGCAAAAAAATACTAAGGCAGACAAAGCAACAGGGAAATATGGCCCAATCACAGCAACAAGATAAGTATCCAGAAACTGGCCCTAAAGAACCTGAGAATTACCAAAGAATTCAAAATAATTGTATTAAACTCAATAAGCTATAAGGGAACATGGAGAACTAAACAAAATCAAGAAAGTAATGCAGGAACAAAATGTAAGTATCAACAAAGAGATAGTATTAAAAAACCAAACAAATGCTGGAGCTGAAGAATATAATAACTAAATTGAAAAATTCGGACCAGCGAGTGGCTCAGTTGGTTAAGAGTTGGCTTAAGAGCACGAGCTCTGAGCAACAGGGCCGCTGGTTTGATTCCCACATGGGTCGGTGATGCTGTGCCCAAGCTGAGCTGCTGCTGAGCTGCCAACAGGTGGCAGGATGGCTCAGCTGGTGTAACAACAAGACTGCCTGTTTGATGGTGGGCTATGCCCGCCCGCAACTAAGACTGAGCTCCGCACCCTGAGTTGAGCTGCCACCTGGATGGCTCAGTGGATAGAGTGTGTGCGCTCTTAACAACAAGGCTGCTGGTTTAACTCCCGCATGGGATGGTGGCTATGCCCACCCTCAACTAAGACTGAACACAGCACCTTGAGCTTAGAGGCCACGAGCTGCCGACGGGAAGCCAGATGGCGACTGGCATCCTTCACAACTAAGATTGAAGAACAACAACTTGTCTGTTCCCCTTCCCCAATTCCCCAACGCTGTTCCCCTCCCCCAATTCCCCAATAAAATCTTAAAAAAAAATTCTCTGCAGAGCTTCAACAATAAGCTCAATCAAGGAGAACAGAGAATCAGTGAATATGAAGAGAAGTAACTTGCAATTATTGAGTCAGGAACAAAAAGAAAAAAGGACAGTGTAGAAAGCCTGAAGGCTTGCAGGACACAGACATGTGGACGGATAGATGCACATGGAGAAGTAGGGGAACTAAGGGCAGAAAACTTATTTGAAGAAATGATGACAGGAGACTTCCCAAAGCTGAGGAAGAAAGTGAACATCCACATTCAAGCAGCTCAAAGAACTCCAACTAGAATGAACACACAGATTCCGAGACACATTATAATAAAACTTTCAGAAGATAAAGGCAAGGAGAGACCCTTGAAAGCTGCAAGAGAAAAAGTGAGCTCCCATAAGACTCAGCAGATGTCCCAGCAGAAACATCACAGGCCAGACGGAGCGGAGGACATAAGGACATATGCAAAGTGCTGAAGGAGAAACCTGACAACTAAGAGTATTGCACCTCGCAAAACTGTCCTTCAAAAACAGAGGAGGAATAAAGAAAGACCTTCCCAGCTGGACGAAAGTGGAAGGAACACATCATCATCAGACCTGCTTCACCACAACCACTAAGGGAGCCTTCAAGGTGAACTGAAAAATGCTGAACACAACAGGGAACCTTGTGGGAACGTGAAGACCTTGGGTAAAGGCAAATATGTGGAGAAATACGAGGACCAGTAACTCTGTAGTGGGGGCACGTGAGCCACTTCTACTTCGCATATAGCATTTAAAAGCAAAAAAAAGTAATTATTTAACTGTGGTAATGGACATGGTTGGCGTAAGAAATGTCCAAACCTTTAGAGAATTTCTGTAAGTTTATTGAAGCCAAAACTGACAACAATGCCAGGAAGCCAGCCTCAGGTTTTGCAGTTTCTTTTATGCATTGAAATTACGGTGGGAGCTGACATGGAGGTGGGACAGAGGCGGGCGGGGCCCAGGCCAGGCACCACCACTTAGCGCTCTGAGGGTGGTCATGCCTTTGAGGTGTCTGGAAAGAGAATCACCTGGCATTTCAAAGGTGAGTTCCCTAGATTTGCAGACACCATGGATGGGCCTGGCTTAAGGCAAAGGTAAACGTTTTACTAAAGAGGTTATATGCCTGGAGAGTGACTGCCCACTGTGACCTGCCCAGGTAGGGATTTAGGGTCTTATCACCCAGTGAGGTGACTTTCAGTTAGAACATCCAAACCTGCAGAGAATTTTTGTAAAAATGTATTTGAGCCAAACAGGATATGCCTAGAAGCAAGATCTCAACAGATGACACGAACTTCTTTGTAGAAAAATCTAAAGATTTTACACTAAAAAAACAAAACAGAACACCAAAAAACCAAAAACTTGTTATAACTAATAAACATATTCAGAAAAGTTGCAGGTTACAGCATCAGTTGTGTTTTATACGCTACTATGAAAATCCAACAAGGAGATCAAGAAGGAAGCCCATTTACAGTAGCTTCATAAAGAATAAAATACTTAGGAATACATTTATCCAAGGAGGCAAAAAAGTTTTACATTGAAACGGGAAAACCTTGCTGAAGGAAATTAAAGAGAAAACGGAGCTGGGAAGACGGCAGGGTCCGTGGAGGGGAGCACGTTCTGTTGGAAGAGGCCAATCTCCCCGAGCTGATATGCACCCCCATCCAAATCCCAGGGGCAGTTTTTGCAAAAGTAGAAAAAGCCATCTTAAAATTCAGATGGAATCCTAAGAGACTTTGAGCAGCCAAAACATGTTTCATGAGAAAGAAAAGCAAAGCCGGAGACCTCTCACTTCTTGACCTCAAAGCATATTACAAACTCCAGTCACCTGAGCGCATGAAGCAGACCCAGCCCAGCGGGACAGAGCGGAGCCAGCCAGGAGCCAGCCTCGTGCTCAGACGGCCTGCGACCACGGGGCCGAGAGCGCACACTGGGAGAGGACAGTCTCTGCAGCACATGGTGCTGGGAAAAGTGGACCCTGTGTTAACGCCACACACGGAAGTTAACTCAGAATGGATTTAAGACCTAAACATAAGACCCGAACCTGGGAGACTTAGAAGAAAGCATAGGTGAGAATCTGCTTCTTGGTCTGGGCGATGATTTTTCGGCTGTAGCAGCAAAAAGCCAACAACAGCAAAAACTGACGGGGACACTATATGAGACTTAAATGTTTTTGTGCAGCAAAGGAAACTCTGCGCAGTAAAAATGCAACCTGTGGAATGGAGGAATATCAGCCACGCAGCTGAGGAGTTAGTTGCCAGGCTGCACAGGGCCCCCCCAGTTTCCGAAAGTTCGTGTTACACCTGTTTTACGAAAGACCCATGTTAGTACCTGTTTTCTGTGACTGAAGGAAACCTGAAGAGGATTGTTGCTTTTACGAAAAAGCCATCACCGTACTAATGTAGGATGCAGTAAATCGAGGTGGCATAATGTGCAGTTTCCGAGAGCGGGGACACGCGCAGCTTGATCCCACGTCAGCTTACAAGAGGTTTCACAGGAACGTCCTACTTTTGGATAGAGACCTATGTGACGAACGCCTACAACTCAGCACCAAAAAAAAACCTGGTAAAGTGGGCAAAGAACTTGAGTAGACATTTCTCCAAAGAAATTTACAACTGGACTGCATGCAAACGTGAGAAAATGCCCAATGTCACTAATTGTCATGGAAATGCAAGTCACAGCCCTGGGAATTAGCACTTCACCCTTAGAATGGCCACTACCAGAAAACCAGAAAATAACCAATGTCCGCAAAGACGGAGTGAGACGGAGCCCCGAGCGCCAGGGCGGGGGCTGGAGGGCTGTGTGGCTGCTGAAGGGACAGCATGGAGGGTCCCAAAGTGAGCAGTTGAGCTGCCCCGGGGTTCAGCGCCCACTTTTGGGGGGTGTATGTGTACCCCTCAGTCTCTCACCAGCGGGAAGTTGGAACAGCTTCATTGTCCATCAGAGGATGAACGGAGAAAGAAACGGGGCTCTGCGGTGAAATACCGCCGGAAGTAGGTAGATGGGGTTTTCCGTCGGCTTCTGCCAACAGGTTACGTTCACCTGTCGGAAATCTTTGTAGCCAAAATGTGCTTGTATTTTGGAACATTGTTTGGTTAGCAAAGTAACGGATTGTATTTCTTCATTGGGATTGCGTTTTCCAGGTTCTTACAAACAGAAGAGAAATTTCAAGTGTTGTGGAGTCCACTCTGGCCGCTGTAACAGTAGCCGACTGGATGGTTAGACAACAGAAGCGCTCTCACACGGTTCCAGTGAGGGCCTCCTCCGTGCCGTGGCCCCGTCCTCAGGCGACGGTGGGGAGCTCTGTGGGTCCCTCCTGAGGGCACTGGTCCCAGGCTGGGGACACCACCCTCACGACCTCAAACCTCTAAGAGGCCCTGTCTCCATCATGCTGTGGGGAGGGTTTCACCCTGTGGGTTCTGGGGGACAGAGCAGTCAGACCACAGCCGCCTCCTGTGCTCCACAGGACAGAGCTTCTGCGGGAAGGCCTTCCCACCGTGTTGCCAGCAGAGCGAAGCCATTGGTGGAGGTGCACGTGGGTGTGTCAGCGCCTCAGGCCTGTTCGGTCTGTGCAGACACGCTGAACAGGAGCGTGTCCCAGGAGGGCTGCTGTGTCTGAGACCCCCTTGCTGGTGGGCTGCGCTTGTGGGGTGAAGGGCCCCACGTGTATTAATGCCTTTGTCTGTTTTCACCAGGCGCACAAGATGCTGTGCAGTTATAATTTATATTGGTTACACAAATGGAATATTAAATCATCATTTAAGAGTTCAGTGTGCATTTCACTGAAACACTTTTAGTTTTTTGTTGTGGGAAGTACAAACCCCCTTTCGCCACTACCCACAGTGTACTCTAAGTAAGTGCCGCTGTCAGTATACAGCCAGTCATTTCAGTTTTCAAGCAGATATTTTCAAAGGAGACAAGGCAGACATTCCGCTGGTGAGAAACGATCAGAAACGCTGCTCAGAGGCCCTGAATGAAAGTGTTAAGTTGGGCTCCGAAATGTGCGTGAGGAAGGAAGCTGCTTTGTCTGCATGGCGTCTTGTCACTCACTCTGAGTGGCGGTTT
Source organism: Hipposideros armiger (assembly GCF_001890085.2). Taxonomy (NCBI): domain Eukaryota; kingdom Metazoa; phylum Chordata; class Mammalia; order Chiroptera; family Hipposideridae; genus Hipposideros; species Hipposideros armiger. The sequence goes on from NW_017731888.1 coordinate 1,181,105, forward strand.
TGGTGCGTGAGGATCTAAATGTTCTGAAGGAGACGGTGCAGCTCAAAGATATCGGTTCACACAGCCTGTCACCTGGCGACACTCCCAGGACGGACAGGCCGTGTGCTGCCTCAGCGGCCGTGAAGGCACAGTGGTTGGAGGTGGCGGACCGAGCGTCCATCAGGTGTGTGGCTGAACCCCCTCCATGTCTCTGAACACCCGAAAATGGGAGGCTGTTCTCGCCTCATTTGGTAACTGCACCCGCGGCTTCTGCCCTCTCCGACTTCTTTCTGGTGTCAGACTCACTCCACACGTCTGTGGCGCCTCCCAAGGTTAAACCCGAGACGGGCAACCGGAGAAGGACGGGAGCGCTCCCCGAGCAGTGTCGTCCGCACGTGAGGGGGTGTGTGGCCTCCGCAGGCCAGTCCCCTCGGTTTTAGTGACACTGTTTGTGGAAACCACAGGCAGGCAAGCGGACCTGCAGCTAGGCAGTGACAGCCCTGCTCAGAGCCCAGGGCAGAGCGTCTGCTACCTGGAAGCTGTTTAAATGACAGATCAGACGTCAACAAAGGTTCCTTTGTGCCTTTGAGGCCACCAGCCCTCCCTCTGCCGGTGGCACGGGGGAGTCCTTTGTCTTTCTGTCTCACCTGACACATTAAAATTGCACAGAAACCTGAGAGCCGCCCAGTCAGTGCCAGGGGACCCCGGAGCCAGAGAGCCTTGCATTTTCTTGTGTTTTGCCCATTTTTCTACTTGACCTTTATTATTGTTTTATAAAACTTTTCATACTGAGGTCACTGGATTTCTATCATTTCATATTGCAGTTTTACCTACTGTTTTGCTGTTTTTGTTTTTTTTTTCAAATTCAAGGAGAACCATAAAGCTTGTAATGAAGCACCAGCTCCCCACTGCTCCCTCCTCACGAGCTGCCACTGAACGCTGCAGGCTGATTCTCAAGTATTTATTTGACTTTGCGTTTGCAGGTCTGGTGCTCACCTTACACTGTGTAGGAACCGTGTGGATGGACATGCTGTCCCCTCCCCGCAGGTTGGTTGGGTGACACGCTGTGTGGAGCTGCCCCCTCCCCGCAGGCTCGGCACTGGTGGGGTGGAGCTCTGCTGTGGCACGAGGGAGGTGGCACTCACAGATGTGGCCCCGCCTGTCCTCGTGGCCTTGGCCGCCATGTTCCGAGGCGCAGAGCCCTGGGGAGCGCCGCCCCCCGCAGCACATCGGACGTGCCCTTCCCCACCGCCTGTTACAGGTCAGGTGTTTGCCGGCGAGCGGTGTTTGGTGGCTCGTTGCTGGAAGTCTGCTTCTCTCCGGCATGTTTGCATCTGCACCCCGTCCTGGTACCTCTGGGTACCACGCGTGGGCTTAGAAGTTTGTTCTGAACTAGCAGGGCAGCGTCACGTGACCGCCGCGTCTGTCTGTAACATCCCCAGCCGTTCTGTCACTTTCCCAGTGAAAGTGGCCATGGCCGTGGGCGCATGAATATTGTGAATGTCTCCTGACCGTGCTTTCTTTGTTCCCCTGGTGACATTTCTGTGTTACGTTTAGGTCTTCTCCAATTCACTTATCTATTTAATAACATCTGATCTTTTGTGTCCATCCTCTGACTTTTAACGTGCCCAGGTCCCCCTTCCCTCTGCCCCGGTCGGTCTCCTGCTACGCCCTCTTTCCTGCATCCTCTGTGTGGGCGGCGTCTCCCTGAGGCACGAGGGGGACAGGCCACGTCGAGGGCCAGCCACCTGCTGGACTTCCTTGGGCCTCTGAGTGGCCTTCTCCTGCCCTCCCCCAGGACTGGCTTCTGGGTGCGGAGGCCCAGATCAGGGGCCCCGGGCCCCGGAGGGACTGCCGAGCGGGCACACCCTCACCTAGCGAGGTCCTTCCACTCACGGCTGCGGTCTGAAGTGAGGCAGCACGTGGCATTGTCCAGTGTGGGTCTCCGTGAGAGAGCTGACGAGACAGTCTCTCAGATTCAGCTCTGTGTTCCTCAGATGAGGATCGCAAGTGAAGAAAGGCGTGGCTGTCACCGTGTTCGAAGGTGATGGGCAGCTCCAGACACACCCATTTCCGATGGGTGACCCATGCTCCCGGCGCTGTGGCTGTGTGTGTGTGTCCGCCAGCCACCTGGACCCTCACGCCCACTGGGATCTGTGCCCCTGGAAGAGGCACACACAGCTTGCTCTCCTGTGAGGACACAGGAGCCCCCCACCAGACACTGGGGGTGCCCCCACTGTGATCTCGGGTGTCCAGCCTCCAGACTGAGACAGGTGTCGGTGGGTTAAGCCGCAGTCTGTGGTATGTTTGTTGTAACAGCCCAAACTACTGACTAACGAAATGTCGGGTGCACGCAGCACCTACAGTGAGTCTCTCGTCACTTCTGTCTGCCAGGCACCCAGCTCTCTTCAGTTAGCGGCTCCTGTTCGTCCTTCTAGAAACACTGTAAGCATATAAAACACGTCAAATAGAAGACGTGTAAATGTATATCGCAGAGATGTTGGCGTGTGAATCACACATGTGAACCGTAACTGCGTACACAGTGTGGGCACCCATGTACTCCGATGGCGATGCACAGACCCGGCGCCTTGCTTTGGGATTTGCACGTGCACGTTGCTGGCGGCTCCTGTTAATGCCTTGCGCTTCAGGTGTCCCCACGGTCTGCGTCTGTCTGGCCGCCCCCCACAGTCAGGCACAGTGCTGCCGCCCTTGGGGACTGTGAGGGGCATTCGCTTGGCTGTGTTGACACAAAGGCGCACTTTTGCTTTGAACCCTGGCCCCCCCTTCCCTTCCATCTGAGTGAATAATTTAGAGTTGACTGTCAAATGATTAGGATATTTAAAAGAAAAGATAGAAACATTGTTGAACAAGTGAGTAAAGAAACCACATAACCAGCATTTAATTGGCGGTTGATCAAAACCATTTTTTTTTAAAGATTTTATTGGGGAATTGGGGGATGGGAACAGACAAGTTGCTGTCATTTTGTTCCTCAGTCTAGTTGTGGAGGACGTTGCTTCACTGGCCCAAGTTGGCACCATCATTGCGCTCTTCCC
>NW_017731888.1:1184396-1239862 GCF_001890085.2 Hipposideros armiger
AGGGCAGTGTCACTGGCCCTCATATGTGGGATCCGAACCGGGGCCCTCTGGCGTCCCAAGCCAGCTCTTAACCAACACGCCACTCGGCTGGCCCTCAAAACCATTTTTCACGTTTTTAAGCAACTGCTAGATGCGTGTGTGATCCCCAGCAAAGGCAGCTAGCTTTGTGCTTCAGACTGAGCGGCCATGTCCGTGGTGGCTCTGGCTGGGATAGACCAGTCCCACAGTGACTGGCATGGACACAGCAGACAACTTGTCTTCTCCTTCAGCCCGTGTCCCTGGCCTGTGGTTACCACCCCTGGAAATGAGCGTGACCTCCCCCGAGAGCCCAGAATGGCCTGACCGTCCTGTGAAACACCGCCGGCGCCCCCACCCCTGTCACCTTGCTCACACCCTCCTTATCCTCAGATGCTCTAGAAGCTGCCAAGTTGTCACTCTCCGCCGACTCTGAGAGCCTGCTCTCAGCACCTGTCGTCAATTAGGCTCAAACACATCAAGTTTCTGTAGGTTTAGACGTTTCTTACGTCGACAGCCGTAGCCCCAGAAGCTACAAGGGTCTCTGAAGGGCTGAGGTGTGTGTCTGAAGCTTCATCAGGTAGAAAGCACTTGAGCTGTGCACTCTAGGGTGCCTTGGTGACGACGGGGTGGGGCCTCTCTTGGCCTGGACGCCCCAGGTGGCCGGCTCGTCAGGCCAGAGAGCAGGTGCCCTCTCCCACGGGCACCGTCCGGCGTCTCAGAGGAAAACTGCAGAGCTCAGCTGCGAAGGTTTCGATTGCGATGTAACAAAAAGCCTCCCTGTCTCTCTGTCCACTTGGAATCTTAGAACTCACAGCCATCTTGGGTTTAAATACCCTAAAGTTGCTGAAAACCGGTAAGTCTAAAGAAAAGTGACTTCATAACCTAGTTCAGGCCTCCAAGTCAGACTGGAACCAGAGCCTAGGGCCTCTCTTCAGACCAGCGCTGTGGGGCCCAGGGACACTCACTGGCCACACCGCGTGCGTCCACAGGCCCCGAGGAGAGGGGCCGGACGCCTCACCTCACAGCAGAAACGCGGAGGCCCTGGGAGGCGAAGCGTGGCCAGCGCCCCGCGCACAGGAGGAGCCGGCCCGCCGAATAAGGCGCCTCCTCAGCCCTGCTCAGCCCGCTGTCTTCCTGGAACACGGCCCTGGCGACACAGACACACGCAGACGCGGAGGCTCCGTGCAGGGCGCGCATGTGGACGACGAGGCCCTCGAGGACTGAGAGGGAAGCAGACGGTGCTGGTGTGACCGTGTTCCTGTCATCTCCCTGGGTCACTGTCCTGGAGAACTAAGCCAGCAGCACGGAGGGGCTGCCACCGTCGTCCAGAACCACAGACGCAGGACGGAGGCCTCTCTGGGCTGGGTCCGTCCAGAAGGCAGCTTGAATTTGTCGGGTTGGCACTTTTCACAAACTTTACAAAATTCCTCAGAATAAGCGGGGAAACAGACCACGCGTCACGTGACTTGCTCTTTTTGACGCTATCGTAAATGGAATTACTTATTTCTTTTTCTGAAAATTCATTGTTGGTGTATAGAAATGCTACTGATTTGTGTATGTTAATTTGTACCCTGAAATTTTACTGAATTCATTGGTTACGTCTTACAGTTTTTTGGTGGCGTCCTTAGGATTGTCCGTATATGAAATCGTGTATTTTGCAAAGGAGACAATTTTACTTTTTCTTTTTTAATCCTGATGCTGTTTATTTTGTCCTCTTACCTGATTGCTCCGGCTAGCCATCCGGTACTGTGTTGAGTAGCAGTGGGGAGAGGGGGCACCCCTGTCTTGCTCCTGATCAAGAAGAAGATCCGGAGAAGCTGTCAGCCTTTTACCATTGAGGGTGTTAGCTGTGGACGTGTCATTTACAGCTGTTATATACCTAATTTGTTAAGAGTTTTTGTCATTAAAAGATGTCGAATTTTGTGAAATGCTTTTGCTACATGTGTTGAGATGATTGTATGATTTTCTTCTTTCATTCTGTTGACTTGGTGTGCCATCTTGATTGACTTGCAGGTGTTGACCCGTCCTTGCACCCCAGGAATAAATCCCACCTGTTTGTGGAGCACTGTCCTTGTCGCGTGCTGCTGACTTCAGTCTGCTGCTGTCGTTGAGCATTTCCGCATCTGCACTTGTCAGACATCGGCCTGTCATTTTCTTCTAATGCCTTTCTCTGGCTTTGGTGTCAAGGCCATGTTGGCCTCATAAAACAAGTTTGAGATTATTCCTCCCTCTGATTTTTTGGAAGAGTTTGAGAAGGATTGGCAGTAATTGTTCTTTACTCGTCTGGTGGAATTCACCAGGGAAGCCGTCTGATCCTGGGATTTTCTTTGTTGGGAGATTTTATTACAGATTCAGTCTCGTTACTAGTAATTGGTCTGTTCAGATTTTCTATTTTTTCCTAATTAAGTCTTGGAAGATTGAATGTTTCTAAGAACTTTTTCATTTCTTCTGTGTTGTCCAGTTTGTCTCCATATAGTTAGTTGGTCTGGCTTTTCGGACAGGCAGGCCTGGGTACCGCACTCAGCAGCAGGCGGCTGTGCGAGCGAGCTCTCTGCCCAGCGGGGCAGCAGGGCGGCGGGGCTGCGTGGCTCCTCCTTTGCGAGACTGTGCACGGAATTCCCGCTGGACGGGACGGGGCCACCTGTTTTGCTCTGCAGGTGCGGAGAGCAGTGGGCTGTGCTGTCTGCTGAAGGGCCCCCGTAAGCCGGGCTGTGGACGGGCTGTGCAGCTCCCTGTGCACTACGGTGAGGCTCCCTGGCCAGGGGGTGAGGCTGCACTCAGCAGTGAGCCAGGCTGTGCGTTCGCTTCCCTGCCTGGCGGGTGGGAGAACCAGTTCCTTGCACAGGGCGGCTTGGTCTTGAGTCGCGCGGACCCGCACCCCCAGGCCCCAGCCTGCGTGGCACCACTGGCTTTGCTCTGTGGACTCTCTGGTCCTGCGCTGCTGGCTTCACGGCTCCCCAGGAGCCCCAGGGTGGCTTTGTGGTCAGCAGTGGGCAACGGTGGGGGGCAGACCTGGGCCCGCCCAGTTCCTGGTGAGACGGTGCCCCATCTTGGCTCTGCAGCTGCGTGAAGCCACGGGTGGGGACTTCGCCTTAGGCTCTGCAGGTGGGATTCGTTTTGCCAAGATCTGTGCACTAGTGGCAGTGAGCCCCGCCCCCTTTCTCTGTCGCAGATTTGCCGAAGTCCCCGTGGGGCAAGACCAGAGTGGGGGCTCCCAAGAAGCAGCCCACAGTGTGGGGGAGCCAGGTATCCACCCTGGGCTCCCTTCTGCCCCTGGAGGACCCGGGGCTCCGGAGAGTGTTGAGCTGGTGCCGCACCACCTGGGAGGGCAGCGCCGTCACCTGTGGGCACTTCTTACCCTAACGCTGCCATGGTCTCACTGCTGCCAGGCGGGGGTGCTCCCGCCTCCCCTGTGTCCCACGGTCCTCTCAGCAGTGTCTTGTCCCTGAAGAGGTGTTAGTTCTTGAGGGGGGAGTGAAGTGTGCACTGACCTATGTCACCACCTTGGTATATACTCTCCCAGGCTCATTTGTTGAAAAAGAACCTTCTAGGATGTCGTGTCCCTCACGGTTTGCGCTCAGAGCTGGGACTCGTAGACCCCCAGGGATGGCAGGGCCTGCAGGTGGGGTCGCTCGTGCTCACCTTGGATTTGGCGCTGGCCACTAAAAGGTCACCTCGCCTCTCTCTGAAGATGTTTTGTGACAGTGTAAATCACTCTAACGGAAAGGCTTTTGGTAAGTCATGGATGATAGTTATTTTCATCAGGATTTCAAAGTCGCCCCCCCCCCCCGGGGCAGGAAGTCCTGTTTGCACCCGAGGAATGGGCACCACAGCAACCGTTCTTCCTTGATGCCTGAAACGCGTTCTCTCGTTTCTGCAGCCCAGCTTCTCGGGGCCCTTGAGTTTTCTAACACATCATGTTTGTCTTTGTTTCATGGCTGTCACTTCTCCCCGAATCTAATCCCAGTTACAAAGAACCCCTGAGCCTCTGTCTCCAGGACCCACTGGGGTTTGTGTCAGCTTTTTTGAAGAGGGTGCCGCCCGCCGCTGTAAGAGGTAGCCTCCCCCAGCGGGAACTGGGCTCGCTTCAGCACAGCCCACAGCTCTGCCCCGCTCTGGTGTCCCTGTCCTTGTGGACCTCCCGTCATCAGCGCCCTTCAGAATGGAGTTTGCGAGGGTGCTTTCCTGGTGTCAGGACCTGGGACCCCCCCGGGTGACCCTCGTTCATGCCCCCCTGAGGGCGAGTGCACGTGGGCACTACCGTAGAAGAAGGCTTGTTAGACGGCTCTGCCTGCCGAGCGAGGTGTCTGGCTGGGACCGGTGAGCTCAGGTGGTGCCTGTGGCTAGTAGGACGATGCTTGGCCTGGAGTGAGGACCCGTGGAGCACAGCTGAAACGACGCCACCTCCCCGAAGCTGCAGTGGCCCCGGCGTGCCCCATGTTGACCGAACACTTACCTCTCTAGGAATCCCTCCTGCCTCTGTCTGTGCGTGCACCATCGCTTATCTTTATAATGTAGTTTTTATGTGACTTCAGCCTCTTCTGGTGACTCGTCTGCCAGCACAGACTTGCTGTCTGATTCCTTCTGGTGCCTCCTGGTGCCGTGTCACAGCCATGACCCTGGGCGTCTGCTGCGGGGGGTACGGAGCCTGGCTCTGAGGTCACCCGGTGGGTATTTCCAGCACTCCAGCGTGATGGCAGCATTGGGCAGGGGGTGTTGTCACACAAGCACAAGTGTGGGCTCACGTGCCAGGCCCAGGTGTGGTGTTGCAGGGGCAGAGCCTGGTGGCAAAGGGGGAGCCGGGGCACGTTGGTGGGCGGGAGAGGCAGGACGCAGGCTGTCCTTCTCGAGGGGCAGTGAGAGGACATAACGACGGCGCGTGGTGGGCTTGTGTGGGGCTCAGGGTTTCCAGAGGCGGTGGGTGGAACTGCAGGGAGGAAGCTGTGGCCTCGTGCGCCTCCAGGTCAGCGACAAGTGAGAAGCCTCTGAAGCGGGTCGGACAGGGATGCCGTGAGCTGTAGCACGTGGTCCTGAACGCAGGCTGAGCACAGCCCCCGGGGATGTGCAGCCTGTGCTGAGGTTTTCATGATTGAAAATGACAGTGAAGGTGCTTTTGGTGGCACTTTATTTGCTAGTTGTAGGTTATGAAGCCAGAGGTTTGCCCCTCAGCTCTGTGGCCGAAATCTAAGACTTAGGTGACGCTCGTTTCTAGCCTGTAGGCAGAGCCACGCGGCAATACTTTCTAAGCCTCGAGTAGATTCTCATCTGCTCCGTTGTGACGGTTATTGGGTGAGTCTGTGCAGACCTCCTGGGGGTCAGCATGATGTTACCGCACCCCTCCAAAGGGTCTCAAGCACCCCAGGTCACGGAAGGCTCCAGGAGCCGGGCAGAGTTGCGGGGTCAGAGGGTTGACACAGTTCATGTTACACTCGGCTGCTCTCTGGCAGTAACCCCGACAGTAACCCCAGGCAGCAGATGTCCTCTGTGGAACTGGCTGTGTTCGGTGGCATTGATGGCTTTGCGGGGATGTTTGTCCACAAGGGCCTAGAACAGAATGTGACTCAGAAAAAAGCTTCAGGCCCTCATCAGAGGACAGAAGTCTAGTTAAGTGTATAAAGTTAAAGGCCTTTGAACTTCACAGGACTTGATGTCACACACACACTGAGCCACTTAAGCTGAGTTCTTGGTTTGCTGGTTGGTCCGGGCGACCGTGGGTCCCAAACCCCCGGGAGAGACCAGAAGCTTGTGAACGGGGATTTCCTTAACGTCTGGCATCGGTGTGAGGGCGACAGGGGGCCGGAAGCAGAACCTGCACTGCGGGTGGCCCACGACGTCCTGCAGAAACGCCGTCATGGCCTGGGGCCGCCCGGTGACTGGGAGGGTCTGGTGGCTGGACAGCTCCATGCGCCGGAGTGGGCACAGCAGCCCCGCACTCGTGACCACGCAGCCTTCTGATCGGGAGCCGGCCCACGGGACGCGACGCCAGTCCTCAGCGCCCTGCTGAGCTCGGAGACGCCTGCGCTCCTGGCCCCCCCGGCCCTGGGCTCAGGCAGCAGCAGAGCCCCAGCCGCGGCGCAGCCTCAGTGGGTCACTGTGCTGAGTGCACTTCCTGTTCTGACGGACTGTGTCACACCAGTGCTGCCGTGCAGCCTCTGGGGACAGCTGTCAGTGATGCACTTTTTTTATGTCGCGTTATTAATGTTTCCGAGTCTCTCTCTTATCTGGGTCTGCCCCTTGGGAGCCACCCTCTTGCCTCCCGTCCCTGCCCCCCAAAGCGAAGAAAACCGACCCTAGCCGAAGCTGTGGACTCGGGGACGTGTGGTTTAGCTCTCAGGACAGGCACTTTGTGTATTCACTTCGCCATGTGCCTCTGGGTCTGTGCTGGGCCCGGAATCTGCGCGTCCTGACCTCAGAAGTGAGGCTGCTGCGTCATTTGCCCTAAGACACAGCCGCTGTGGCGTTGGTGCAGGTCCCCCTGCCTGCAGAGGCCTGCCCGCCTCACACTGCAGCTTCGTCGCTGCACTGGTTCTGGCAAAAAGATTGCTGGTCTGTGGGCGACAGCTACGGACACACGAGACGCGTGGGTGTGACCAGGTGACCGAGTGCGCGGTCGTCCCTTCTCTGAGGTTCAGCCCCCTGGGTTTTGTTACAAAGCTGTGATCGTTTATTTACTGTATAGGATTTGATCTTCTTCTTAACCTCTTATTAGGTTCAGGGAGCGAGTTTCCGAGGTTGGAAAGAAGCGACTTCCCCGTTTAACGACGACGACGAGCAACACCTGCTGGAAAGCCGCAAATCTCCCAGGTCCAGAGGGTGAGTCCCCAAGGTCAGGGGCGCGGTCCCTCCTGCCAGGCCGGTGGCCACCCGCCAGAGGCGGAGGTCTGCACAGAGCCCGCCCCTGAACCGCTGTCTGTCCCTCTGCCTTCCCTGTGGCAGGTAGCAGGGCAAGTGACGTGGCAGCCGCACTCCTCCCCCGGTGCGTAAACAGCCACCAGGAGGACTAACGTTGATGTTCTGGGAACAAAAGAAAGTAAAGTGTGCTCTGTGTGACGTCACAAGGCCGCTGTCTCACTTGAAAGGTTGTGGAGAGTGACAGCTCTCGGTGAAGCCACCAGCCGTCACGCCGAGGCTGTGCTGAGATGCAGGTAGTTTCAGAAAATCCAGAGGGTAAACCATACAGGACTGGTTCGTACACTGTGAGGATTTAGAAAACTGAATAGACTTCAACTGACATGTTGCTGTGGCTTATTGTAAGTATTTTGAATCTGTAAGCCGCGTATTTAAAGATGAAAATGTATGTTCAGCGGTGACCTGATGTTACCAGCAGTGGCCTGTGTTGGATGCGAAGGGGACTCTGGGCCTAAATGTGACGAACGTGCTACTTTGAGGTGCAGGTTGGGCCACCCGGGTGGCCCTGTCGGGACCGTGTATGTCAGTCCTCTTGTGTCAGCGTCTCCTGGGGGCTTTGAAGTTCCTGAGTGCTGGCCCCTCGGTCCGGTTGAGCGAGATCTCCAGGGCTGAGGCCTGGCCGTGGTCCAGGCTCCCACGGTCGGCTGCCCAGGGCTCTGTCCCCACCACACGGCGGCCGTCCCCGCCGTGGTTCCTCCTGTGGCTGGCAGTGTCCTGAAGTCCTGTTGCTGTTCAGCAAGCCACCTGCTAAATGCTCGAGGGTGCCGTGCTGGGCGAGGCCCCTGCCCAGAGCCGGCCGGATAAATGGAGTGGCCCCACGTTTTAGTCTGGACCCTGATCCCCTGTCCTGTGGTTTGGTCACAGCTGTCACGCTGGCCTGAGGGTCTCTCTCACGGCTTCTCGTCTGACAGCTCATCTGAAATGTAGCTTTCGTAACTTTGTTTGATACCATGCAGTGACTAATTTCTCCTTATTTTAATATTTAAAGTTTTACATACATATTTGTGTTAGCTTTCTACACAATTTACGTTTACACCATTTTAGAAAAAGACCCTTATGTTTATAAAATATGGGCAGAATTTGAGGCCTGAGTTTATGGGGTGACCAACACTTAACTCTTTTGTCTCCCACAGAACTAACTTACGACTAAAAGAAGAGCTGAAGACCGAGAAGAAATCTGGATTTTGGGACAATTTGGGTTTAAAACAGAATACACAGTCTAAGAAACCAGACGAGATTGAAGGTTGGGAGCCTCCAAAGCTTGCTCCTGAAGATGTGGCGGCCGAGTCAGGTGACACCGTGAGGGACGAAGCGCCCCGGCCAGGCTGGGAGGAGGGTGTCAAGGGCTCCACACGGTACAGCAGCCTGGCCGGCTCCGCAGGCGCCTCCCGCTGGAGCCTTCGGTCGGCCGGGCGGCTGGTCAGCATCAGGCGGCAGAGCAAAGGCCACCTGACCGATGACTGGGAGGAGCTGGAGTGACATCACGGGGACGCGGGGGCAGAGCTTCAGGTCCCCAGCTTTTCCAAACCGAAACCTGCTCGTAGTGCAGCCTTGTGCCCTGTTCTGTTCAGACTCCTGCAGTTTGCTGTGTCCGCGTTTTCCTCGTGTGTCGCGCTGTTAGTCCTGCCCGTGTCCCGTTTAGACTTGGATGTTCCCACACAGCCAGGAAACTTCCAAAGCTGACCACTGGCCTGGCGTGCTGCCCGGCTGCCTTACTTTGGCCGCGTCCCCGCCTGGGCGCCACGTGCCACTGGCCCCGGAGACGGCGTTTCTGGTGCTGTCCCCCCCGGCACCAGGTAGGAGCCGCCCTTTGCCACACGGTGAGCGTGCTGCCCGCCCTTGGTGACGCGACGCCTCCCTGCTATAAGCCGTGTGCAGTCAGAGCCCAGGAACGCAGGGGTCAAATCGTGTTCACCCGGAAAATCAAACTTTCCTTCATATTAATTTTCAAAATACGTAAACAAACCAATTTCCAGAAAAGCAGAGGTAGCCTGTGATGAAGCGTGGACGGGCCACCGTGCAGGTGACAGCGCTGCTGACCTGGGGCTTTGTTTTCACTTCTGAACTTTGAAATATGCATCTTTGTTTTATTCTAAACATTTGTTCTCCTTTTTATTTTTATTTTTTTACACTTTTGTCTTCTTTATTAATATATATTTCCTAATATATATTCAAAAAAATGATTTCAAGATATGTGACATAAAGCAAGATCATTTTTATCAGTAATGTCTCTTAAAGGAGGGAAAACTTAAGGTGTAAGCCTGCAGAAGGTGAAGAAGCGGAAATGGGCGTCTTCAGCAGAGCAGGCCGCCTGGTTACTCCGGAGCAGAAAGGACCAGCTGGGACTGACCCAGCTCCGCGGGGAAGACGACCTACCGTGTGTCCAGTTTCTCCTCACACTTCTCACAAAGCGTAAATAAGTGATAAAAGAGCAGTTGTCCCAGTGTCGTCAGTAATGAGTAAAAGGGGAAAACTAACCCTCATCAGGTTCAAGTAATGTTTTATCACTAAAAATGAGAAGAAATGTAGGGAAAACGATACTCTCACCTGAGATGATTTAGACAATCATGCGCAAACGAGCCTTTTAACTACAGCAGTAATAGTCATTCGAAAAGAACTGAGAAGGGAGAAAGCAGGTAGCGAATTTAAGGTCCGTGTAAATTAAATCTACTCACATAATAACCTTCAGTTACCTGTTAAGTACAGAAACATTCCCTCTTTAATCATCCAAAACCCCTGCGAAGAGATGACGCCTCGCCCACAGCACAGGTGGGAAGCGGAGGCAGGAGGGCTGCGTGGCGCGTGGGGTTATGCCGTGGCATCGGGGACACAGCCTGACCCGCTGCTCTGTAGACGTGGTGTGGACGCCAGTGGATGTCGCGAAGCGAGGCAACTCGAAACCCGCTCTCAGCTGCCGCGTGCAGCCCGGTGGAAGGGCAGGCGCTTGACCCAAAGTACTAAAACCTCTTAATCCTTTTTCTACACAGTCCTTAAATTCCCCTTTCAACTTTTTGCACTAATTTACACGGACACATTACCATTTTCAATGTAACATTAGTATAGTTAAGAGACTGGTCACTAGTGAGACAGAAGCGGCCCGGCTGCCAAGGAGGGGGCCGGGGAGAGGGGGGCAGCCCCCCACGCTGCATCCCGGCCACCACTCCGCTTTGGAACCGCGGCCCTCAGGCTTGTTGTGAGGGACAAGTAAATGTGTTGGTTGGTTTAAACCATTAAAAAAAGGGGTGGGGGGAGAAGAAGGGAGGGAAAGAAACTGGTCACAAGCTTTTATATAGGCTTCATGAAAAAAAAATTTTTTCTTGAAACAATTGGTTAAAAACTCGGGTTTTCTAAAGAGATTTGTACGGACATGGGACTACGAAGATACAGAAAGCTGGAACCCTTTCCCTGCCTGTCGTCTTCAGCAAGATCACAAAATGCTCCAAAACTCCTTCACCCTCCCACCCGGCCTGTCGTGTTTGCTTGGCCGGCGTTAACCCCCAGTGTCAGGAGGGCCTTCGTGGAGAAATTCCGCGTTCCGTGCAGGGGCAGCTTCTGTGCTTGCAGTGAAGCTCCTCAGAGATCCAGGAGGGACGCCTCGGCCTTCATTTCTTCTCCGAACATGTGTTCTGCTCAACATCTCTCTGGAGTGGCTCGAAGGTAAAGGATCCATCCGGTCAGGCGGCCTCGATAAGTCGTCCACTCTGCTTCATTCATGCAAGTGGGATGCAGACGTGCGCCTGGCACTGCGCCGACCGGGCAGAGCCTTGCACAGCTCCCCACACCTCAGCGTGCCTTCCAGAGCGGCGGGCGTGTCCTGGGAGGCTGCAGACCGTCGTTCCAGCTTCTCACGCGCCCTCGGAAGAACGTTCCCGCCACTTTTTCGAGGTGTTGCCGGTTCCCGAAATTCATCTTGCACACTGAATGTTGTGCCGCTGGGCAGCAGTCAGGAGCCACCTCCCACTCCTCGCAGACTAGTTTAAAGACATTCACAGATGCTGGCTTCCCTGCAGCGAGCTTCCATTCTGTGGGAATTGTCTCGATGTGGGTCCCCTCCGAGCTGGAAGGTGGGCAGCTCCTCTCGGTCAGGTCAGCGTTCCTCGTCTCTCAGCCCCAAGCGTGTAGGCGCTCCCGCCGGCTTCGTATCCTTTTTTCATTGCAGATCAAAGAATGCTGTAAAGTGTGGATCGATTTTAGCAACTTGATGCTCTTTAGTTTGGGAAATATTCCCTTGCTCGTTATAGGGTTAAACTGTATATACAATACTGGAAGTGCCTCTTTTCTACAATCCCCGGGATATTGTTTTTCCAGATGAGATACTTACTGGGATTGCTGTTGGATCCCTGACAAGATGTGTCAGGGCTCATTCGAGAGTGTCACTGTCCCTTTCTGGACTTGCTTTCTGTCCTTGGCAAAGCAGCCTCTGTACCAGGTACCCCAGCTGTGTGTCTCCCTTGGACAGCTCTTGTCCATGGGTGATGCAAGGACCCATCTTAGGCAATGGTGGTTTCCAAGAAAAGGTATAGGTTATTTTTTATTAAAAACAGAAACCTCCGGTCACACTGTGCATCCCTCTCATGGAAACGCGGTCCTTGAGGTGTTCAGGGTATGCTTCTGTGCTGGTGCCCGCAACACCCCTGGGAACACATGAGCACAGCTGCTGGCAGGCCTCCTGACGCTAGCAGTGTGTCATCTGTCAACCGTCGATCGATCGTCTGTCTACATGTGTCACCTATCGACCATCTAGCCATCCATCTGTTTTTAATAGAACAAGACATTTACTTGACCGAGCCTTGAAAGGGAGACATGTTTTGAGTGGTGTTAAAATAGAAACCGTGTTGTATTGGAACCCTGAAATGGGGGCGGTATTGTTCGAGATGCAGAGGGAAGATAGCGGAGTTGAAAATGTTTCCTCAGGTAGACAGTTCAGTGTGTGGACTGAGCCCCACCTCCGAGGAGCGCTTGCCGAGCTGTGCAGACACCGTGCGGCAACCTGTGCAGCCGGCTGGCGGCTTGTCCTCGGCTAACCCTGACTTGAGGCGCAGGAAAGCCATTTGCTGTGTGGAGACGGGAACACTCCCCAGGCGACCCTGTGACCAGCTGCTGTAATGCTAAGTGCCTGTAACTGACCTCGGTAATGCACCTGTGATGTAGTCGGCAAAATAGTTCAGAATATGGTTTTTTAAAACCTGAAGACAAAGCCAGCTTGCGATTGGAATATGCACTGTAAATCACATTTTTCTTATCTGCAGAGATTTATGTAAATGAATTTTCTGTTGTAGCTGATCAAACGAAAATAACTATGTGGATTTTAATATAACTATTTATTGGTGTGCTTTGGGAGAAAAATATTTTTTCTTGATAGAATTTACCAAAGCGACTTTGTATTGTTCACAGGTTAAGAGAAATGTGGGTTTGATTTTAGGGTTTTTGTTTGAATTCTTGTATACATACAACTTAAAACTGTGTGAAGAGCGAGTTGTCTGTGCTCCTTCTGCTGTTGTTTTATTTTTTTTTTTTAATATGAAAGTGATTGGCTTCAAAGAAAGAATTCATCCTTAATGTTGAGATTTTTTAAAAATAAAAGTATCATTTATATCCTCTTTAATTACTTGCATGATTATTGGCATCTACTTAAAGGTCAGTGCTTATGAAGACTTTAATCATTTAGCGCTAATGGCACTTTTCTTGACACTTTAAACCTCATTTTAAAATGCAAACTAGCTGTAGATGTTTTCATAAATAAATGAGCGATTTCAACCTAAGCTTTCAGGTGTGTGTTTTGCATATTGGGGTGCCCTGTGATGCTGTCTGCGAGTGACTGAGTCTGTGCCGGGAGAGCCCTGGTTTGCTTTTTCTTTGACTGTCGGTTATTTAATGAGTTGGAGCCTTTGGCAGGCCTTCCCCCAGCACCCAGCTGAGGGACAGTGACGACTGGTGATGGGAGTCCATATTTACTTACTCCTCTTTATCTGTTAAAAAGGTTGCCATCTCTTAGAAAAAAGCCTTTTTCAGAAGCAGTGGGCCCTTAGGCCGTGGTGGTTTCTAAGAACGTGTATGTCCGAGGAAGACTCTTATGCCAAGAACTGGGGACCATGCTGGCCAGGACAGGCCGGGGACCGTGCCGGGGATGTGCTGGCCGAGATAGGCCGGGGACCGTGCCAGGGACGTGCTGGCCAGGACAGGCCGGGGACCGTGCCGGGAAGTCCGTCTGCCACCATTTTCCTGCGTGCATGTCCCGAGCAGCTGACTTTCTGCCGCTGGCTTTTCCCTCACTGGGCTCTCTGGACATGTCATCCATTGGCCTGTCACCCAGGAGGCCTGGGACTCTGTCCTGCAGCGCCCCCTGCTCCCGAGGCCTCAGCACAGCCACACCCACCCCACAGCTGCTCTGCCTTAGGAGTGACAGGTGTCCCCTCCAGTGTCCGGTCCCCCCCACCCGCGCTGCTGCTCCTGCTGACCCACCCCCCTCACCTGCCTCCAGACCGGCGTAGCGTGCGCACCTGCTGGGGTCCGTGTGATGGCCTCAGACCCCGAAGCTCAGATTCTCCCTGTGCTCTGGTGTCACTGACGTCCAGGGCTTTTCTGGCCTTAGTCACAGTCAGGGAACTTAATCTTCCCTCCCTCTCCCAATTGGCTTTTTGCCGTTTATCCACTTTCTGGTTTTTGCGGTTATTTCTCAATTGATCATTGATTAAACAAATGACCAGAAGGCAAAGCATTATTATTTAATAAGCTTTAAAGAGATACACTGGCCAGGGCGATTTTCTAACTGACAAGGCAGTTGTAACGGTGCTGAGTTAGCAAGGGAGCCCACCGTGCTGCCAACTTTGTGGTAGGACCAGTGTCATGTGACAGGTGAAGCAGTGACGGGGTGGGAGGGGGCCCTCAGTCGCCTGCCGTTCCTCCCAGTGTGACTTGCCGCTAGCCTGACTGGGGACGGAGCGTGGAGCCAGCAGGTGTAAGCTGTGGTGGTCACTGGCTCTCCTTGGGCTCAGGGGCCTGGAATTCAGCAATGACAGTGACTGGTGGCATCTGTCACCCAAAGGATTTATCCGGGAAAAGGAAGAAGGGCTGGTGCAGACCCAGGAGCCGTGTGCACATTCGCTTGTGAGCCAAGATGGAGGCTGTTTAAGGCCGGGAGACAGGAAGTTGGGACCACAGAGTTTCAGGAAAAGGCAGTGAGGGCCCAAGTCCCACTCGGGACGCACGCACTTCCCAGCCTGACCAGTTTCCTTCAAGTCCCGGTTCATTTTTATCACAGCCCTGGGGACACTCATGAGAGCGTAGTCGGGTGAAGTGACGCTCTCTGAATTGCGGTCATCACATTCCAGCTCTCAGAAATCTAAGGTGGCCCCGCAGTTGCTTCTCCTGGGCGCTCAAGCGGCTACCACCGCCGTGCAGCCGGCTCCCGAGTGGGCGCTGTCACCAGTCCAGCGCCCTTGCTGTCTGCAGGGCGCCTCCTGGGGTCACCCGGGCCTGGGCGGGAGGTGGACACGGGCACCTCTTCTCTTCACAGCCTCGTCCCTCAACCTCCACGCCCGCGAGCTGTAAGAGGGGCTGCAGGTCTGGCCAGCCAGGTGTACCTGCTTGCAGGAAAAGAGCTTGACTTTGCAACTTCTTGATTCATACTGCGAAGTAAGAATCATGTTGAAATGAGACTTTACAATTTAGTTAATAGCAGAAAAGGGATGTGCCAGCTCTTGCCAGTCACTGAAAAATGTAATTTTGAATGAAAGACGACATCTCGGTGCTCTGAGCACAGCCGAGCTGTGCTGCACGGTGAGCAGGGCAGGGGGTGGACTTGGCAGGGCAGAGGCGGCCAGGCCGGGGCCTGCGGGACCGCGTGGGGCCCGTCCCTTACAGGCAGCGGGACACTCCCAGGGCGTGAGCAGGAAATGAAGCTGCAAAATGCAGAACACGCGTGGTTTTCCTCATCGTGTCAGCCTTGAATGTCAGGTGTAACCTAAAGGCAGAAGGTGACACGCAGTGACTCCCGCTCTTAGTACCAAGGGGACGAGGGGACGGGAGGCAGCCGCTGGGGGTGGGGCTGAGCTGTGCCTGTGAGCCTCTGCCCTGGTTAAGGACGAACTAGCTGAGCTTTGTTGAAGGGGAGGGTGTTAAGGCACCACAGCCAGGGACACCCGCCAGCGGCCTGGGAGGCAGAGGCCCAGGTGCCGGTGGCAGCACGGGCTGGCAGGAGCTGGAGGGCTCAGCACAGCTGCCCTGGGACTCGCCGGCTGCCCCAGGCTGTCAGGTACTGGGTGTCCCGGTGGCCGCGCTCACAAAGGACCCTCCCCGCGGCCTCAGCCGGCCGTTCCCATCCAGAGCTGTCCTGTTGTAAAGCGTGGCCTCTGGGCATCGGAAAACCGAGCCACCCAGGGACACAGCTGGCAGGATCCGCGCTGGGCAGCTCTGCACTGTGGACCCTCCCGCATCGGACCCCACGGAGTTCCGGGGACTGCAGACAAGGGCTCGGTGCCTAAGCAGGCTCGTTCCTGCCTCCGCTTAAGCATCCCAGCGGCCCGTGAGCACGCGGCACTTGGTGGCCAGGCAGGTTGTGCCATCGGCTGCCATGTCATCACAGTCGATCTGCTGACCAGACGCGTGCCGCCCTTCCTCAAACCCACAAAGAAAAGTCAGCAGGCTGTGTGGCAAAATGGTGTATTTTAATGATGATAAGACAAAGGCATTATGGTTACTTTTACCTCTACTTTTTGGAACATAATTTGGACAAGCACACAGCACGGTCGGGTTTCCGCTGTGACACTGGGTCATGGGAGCAGGTCCTGACACTGTTAGGTCACATGGTGTGTGTGACATGTCCACTCGCTGCTAGGGATATGGCCCTGGGGGGGCATTGCAGAAAATCAGGGTGATTTACCTGGATCATAAAACAGCCACTCAGGCCGGCCGAGTGGCGTGTTGGTTAAGAGCTGGCTTGGGACGCCAGAGGGCCCTGGTTTGGATCCCACATATGAGGGCCAGTGACACTGCCCTCTATAGCTAAGATGCTGAACAACAGCTCAACCTGGAGCTGGGCTGCTGTGAGTCGCCGGCGACTGTGTAGGCTGCAGCCCCTGTGGCAGTGGACTGCTGTAAGCTACAGTGAGTGGCTGGCAGCCAGCATGAGCTGCCGTGAGCCGCCGTGAGCGACCGTCAAGTGGCTGGCAAGCAACTGCCTCACCTGGGAAGAGCAGAATAATAATACCAACTTGGGCCAGTGAAGCAACGTCCTCCACAACTAGACTGAAGAACAAAACGACAGCAACTTGTCTGTTCCCCTTCCCCCAATTCCCCAATAAAAAAAAATCTTTAAAAAAAAACAGCCACGCGGGGCCTTACCTGGTCAGCTCAGTGTTTTTCGGGCACAGGCCCCTCTCCGTGTGACAGTGACCACGTGGACAGGTGCTGTCTTAGGCCGAGGGTGGGTTCTGGACCGAGGTTCTCCCCGCTGAGTAAGACCCCACCCTCCCTGGGCCAAGGTCAGCGTCCCCTAAGATTGCCGACCTGTTTAAATTTAGACAGTGACATGGCACAGAATGCCGGTGGTGGGTAAGTAAACAAAACCAAACCGTTACTTCCTGAGGAAGTCGACTCTTTGGAGCTAATTAATGTGCGTCAGTTCCTGGAAGTGGAAACTCCAGCTGAAGTCACTCGCTGTAAGGATTCAACCAGACTTTCTGCAGAAAAAAGTCTGAGCAAAACCAAAAATGAGTAAAACAAAGCCTTTGGTACTTAATTAAAACCTTTTAAAACAGACTATTGAAACAAAGTGATAAATCGAACAGCCTGTTCATCAGAGGAGGGCGGAGGCGGAACGCGGTCTGTCTGCAGGCTGCGCCTCACAAAGGGCCTCTGCCAGGTGCGTCTCCCCTCAGCGAGGGGCCTGGTGGCAGAGTCTCGGCCCTGCCCGGAGCTCCCCGAGAGATCTCAGGCCCCCATGAGGCCGGTGGAGCCGCGAGTGAGGCTCTGAGGGTCCATCTCACCGTCTCCCAGGTGTGTCTGCTAGGACTCACCCACCTGCGATGGCCTGGCAGGTGAGCCGGAGTCCGCGGGGGACGTCTGCCGAGGCCGCCTGCTCACAGTGACTGAAGAGGCTGCCGGGTGATTAGGGGCCTCAGCTCTGGGCTGGTCCTTGAGCCCCACATTCCCCATGGAGGGCCCTGTGCAGGCGAGGGTTTGGGTCGCTGTGGCCCGGACGACAGCTTCCCAGGCCGTGGGTTCCGTGCCAGGCGAGGCCTGTCCTCCTGGGTCCTGGGCTCCTCCTGGGGGCTATTTGTGTGCCCATCCTGGGCCCTGCCCCCACCTCAGAGGGCGGTCCCACCTACCCCTCCACCCCTCGCCCACTGCCAGGTCCTGGCCGCACCCAGACGAACGCTCCTTCCAGAAGCCTCTGTGTTTCGTCAGTTCTGGGGCCCAATGCCTGAAGGACACTCGGTACCTTCCTCCTGGCATGTGGGTCACAGGCCCCATGGACGCCGAGGGACAGGTGTCAGCAACCTGTGGGGACCGTGTGGGGCGGGGCCTAATCCTTGCCTTCCTCCTGCCCTGCGTCCCCCATGCAGCCACCTGCGCAACGGGGCAGACGTTAGCGTCTCAGGCAGGGACGTCTTCAGCCAGAAGCCAGGGCTGACAGGCTGCGGCCAGAGACAGATGGGGGCTCGTGCTTGGGAGCATCTCCTGCCTCTGTCTCCCCAAAACCTGTGGGGTCCACAGGCCCCTGCTGACAACGGCTCTGGAGTGTGGCCAGGCCCATGCCACCCACTCCCCTAAACGTTTATAGAGGAAGCTGGTGGGTGAGGACAGGGAAGGTGATGAAGATGGGGCCGTAGGGCCCTCGTGCAGTCCCCACCCACGCACCCTGGGCCACGCTGGGTTCTGGCCCCCAGCTCTGACAAGAATGGCACAGGATGGGGGGCCACGTGGTTAAGAATCACACGGACTGGATCCAAATACTGGCTCACAAGCCCAGCGAGGGCGAGACAGCTGTCTGAGGTCACACAGCGGAGCGGCTGCACTGCTCATCTTGCTCGCAGTGAGGGTCAAGGAGGTCGGGCACCCGAGCATGGCCCCCCAGCTCCCAGCTGTCCCTCCAAGAGGACAGGGAGACCCCACTCTGCCCATGAGCACTCGCTGAGACTTCCCATAAAGTCTTGGGTGGAGCTGGGCCCGTGGGCTGAGTGGGAAAACTGAGTGGAGTGTGGAGTTTGGAGATGTTTCTATGGCAACAGTGGTCTTTTGGGACTTAGTCTATGCCAGTGGGAAGAAAATGACAGCAAAATGTTAATTAGGTGGCACCCCAACTCCGCCAGCCTTGTTTCACAGGGCATCTGCGTGGGGTTCGGTCTCCAGACCGGTCAGCCCCGAGGCCACAGGCCACGCACTCGTGCCTGGAGCTCCCCGCTGGCTCTGCGCACCCCGGCTTGCTCTTGTCCCCAGAGCTGCGGAGGGCAGGGCAGGGTCCCTCCGACTCCAGAGCCTGGTACAGTGTCACAGTGTCACGTGGGAGAGGGAGGCATCCCGCAGAGCAGTCATTCAGATTTTAACACGAGAAATGCCAGGCCCAGTGACAGGTCACTGCATCTCGGGCATTTGTCACTCTGCCCTTGGTGGCTTGGGGGAGCTGCAGCGCCCTAGTTTCTCAGGACGGCGGGGGCACGTGTTCACTCCAGAGCGTGTCCCATCCCTGCATGAAGGGGCAAGTGTGCCGCTTGGGACACAGCCGCCCGCAGCAGGTACTGGCTCGAGGCCAGGTGGCACCTGAACCTCGAACAGCGGTTACTTCTCATCGTCAGCCTGGCATGTGTCAATTTGGCTTATTTGTGGAGGGGACAAGTATTTCGATTTTTTAAATTTATTTTTATTGGGGAATTGGGGGGATGGGAACAGTGCTGGGGGATTGGGGAAGGGGAACAGACAAGTTGCTGTTGTTTCTGTTCTTCAATCTAGTTGTGGAGGACATTGCTTCACTGGCCCAAGTTGGAACCATCATTGCGCTCTTCCCTGGAGAGGCAGATCAGTCGCCGGCTTCTGGACGGCCGCTCACTGCGGCTGCTGGCCGCTCACGCTGGCTGCTGGCTACACACGGTAGCCCATGGCAACCCACTGCCACAGGGACTGCAGCCTACGCCGTCGCCAGCGACTCACGGCAGCCCAGCTCCAGGTTGAGCTGTTGTTCAGCATCTTAGCTGTAGAGGGCAGTGTCACTGGCCCTCATATATGGGATCCGAACCGGGGCCATCTGGCATTCCAAGCCAGTTCTTAACCATCGCTCCACTTGGCTGGCCCGTATTTTGATTTTAAAAGAATATTTTATTACGAAAACAATTACACAAAAGCAGGAAGAATAGTGCAGTGGACGCCTCTAAACTCAGCCACCGACCTCCTCCAATTGCTGAAGGTCACATCTGCCTCACACGTGTGTGTCTGTGTATTTGTGAACTACTTGGAAGGGAGTTGTGTATCTAATTAAAAGCACATGATGGGCTTTGACATGTCACCCCAAATGCTTTCAGCGTGCATTTCTAAACACAAGGGTATGCCCCCGACGAGTGTCATATCAGTGGCACACCCAACTATTGTCTAACACCATAGGTGTTTACATTTTCCCAATTGTCTGGAAAATGTGTTTTTAATCATTTTAATCATTTTCCACAAAACCAGGATATGACATATGAACTGTGCCTGGCCTGGTGCAGGCCAGTAACTATGGAAGCCCTCAACCCGCTCGCACGTCAGCGGCAGGCGGCATGATGCCCTGGCCACCCGCGAGCCGGGGACACTGCTCCTCGCTGTGTGCCCACGGCCACTGCTGTGGTCACCACCTTCACGGGCATTTCACAGACGCGTTGGCCATCCATTCCTTTTACAGGGTTCTGACAAAGTCCACTCTCTGGGTTTGGGCCAGTATGTCCCCAATAAGCTGTTTCTTGGTAAATCCTCACTGAGTTTCTGATTTATAATCTTTGTCTTTTGGTCCCTGTTGCCTCACCAGGGTTGGAATGGTTTACTCTCCCTCAGATACGTCCATGTCAGGCTATCAGTTTGTATGGATAAATTTATGTCTCAGAAATGGATGTCTCAGGTTTTTCAGAATTACAGATGAGTTTCATTTAATGATAAAGGATGGGTAGAATTTCAGCTTTCAAAACAAGTGATTATTATCAATCCCTTTGGAATCACTGCTGTTTAAATGTGATTTTCTTACTAAGTCAAAATTAGTGTTGTCGTTTTAGGGAAATATTTGTATGATCTTTAAAAGTGAAATTTGAATAATTTAACTATTTTCAAGAAAGCTGAACAAATCTTCAAGGAAAGTAACTGGGAATACCATTTGCTTTGAGTTTTCTTTTTGAGAAGTTATTTTTTTCTTTAGATACTGGGGCTTCCAAACGGTTTTTTCTCTGGAGGCTTAGAATTGGCACAGGGACCTCAGAGGTGCCAAGGACTTTTGTTCTGTAAGAAATCTTCAAAGTGCAACACGCGGAAGCACATAAGACAGCAGGTGCCCTGAGAGCCAGGCGGTGGTCCCCTCCGCAGTCACCAAACTCCAGGAGGGCCGGGGAGGGCCCTGTACCCTAATGTGTAACTGTGTCTCTCACTTTATATTTGGGATCTTATGCGTCTTCAAAAAGTAGTATGAGATAAAAGACTGGAAAGATATGTTAAAATATGTATAATTACCTCAAAGTAGAATTATGGGTAGCATTTAAAATGTTTTTTTATTGGCTTAAGAAAACTTTTTTACAATGAACATACTTTACTTTTTGTAATCAAAAAGCAGGGTAACAAGTATAAAACGGTAATGTCCCCTAACTTTTTAAATGGGAAATGTCAAACATACACAAGAGACGAGGGTATAAATCATACAGCCCACCGCTCCCTGTATTTGCAGGGCCCACCAGTTAAGAATGCTTTTTCACTTTTAAATGGTGAACAAGTTGAGAAGAATAATGTATCATGATGCATTAAAAGTACATGATGGCTCAGTTGGTTAAGAGCTCGCTCAAGAGTTTGAGCTCTGAGCAACAGCGGTTCGAGTCAGCCCGAGCTGAGCAGCCGTGAGCTGCCAACAGGTGGCGGGATGGCTCAGCTAAAAAAAAAACAAAAAAAAAACAAAAAAACTTAAAAGTACATGAAACTCCAATTTCTGTGTCCATGAAGCCTGCAGACGGCCTCTCACTGGTGTAGGACTGTCTTTGCTTGCAAGGCCCAAGTGACTCCCCAGCCGCCGAACCGCAGGATAAGCTAACTCCTGGCTACCCACCCTTCCAGCTTCCAGTATCAACTCCTGGCCAATCTCCTTTCATCTAAAAGCACCCCTATGCCCAACCGAGTGCATTATGGTAAAGTGATCCCAGACACCCTGGAGTGGCATCATCTCCAGGCGAGAATTCACCAAGTAGTTATAATTATACACATATATGAACCAAAGGTCAGCGATGCTAGATATGTGAAGTAAACACAGACAACCCTGCTGTGATAGCAGACTTCAGCACCCCACTTTCAATAAGGGGTAGTATCCACTGTTTGACAAGCCCATCAATTAATACACATTAACAGGATGAAGGGGGAAGACATTTCAATTGATGCATGAAAAGCATTTGACAAAACTCAACACCCCTTCATGATGAAAACACCCAACAAGGAATAGAAAGAAACTGCCTCAACGTGATAAAGGCCGTGTGAAAAGCCCACAGCCAGCTTTCCACTCAACGATGAAAGCCTGAGCCCTTTTCCTCTACAGTGAGGATGAGACTAGGGCGCCCACTCTCACCACTTCTATTCCATGTGGTGCTGGCAGTCCCAGCCAGAGCAATCAGGAAAGAAAAAGAAATACAAGGCATCCAAATTGGAAGGGAAGACTTAAAATTACCTGTTTGCAGAGAACACTCTTTTATATGAAGAAAAACCACAAAGATTCTACAAAAAAAAAACCACACACACCAAAAAGTGGCACATCAGTTGTGTTTCTACACACTAGCAAAAAGAAATATGAAAAGGAAATTGAGAAAATTCCATTCACAACAGAAAAAGAAAATACTTATGAATAAACTTAACCAAGGAAGCTGAAGAGTTTATACTGGAAACCACAAAACGTTGTTTAAAGAAATTAAAGACACAAATAAGTGGAAAGACATCTGTGTTCCTGGAATGGGCGACTTTATATTATCATCACCACCACTCAGAGCCATCAATGGATTCGATACAGTCCCTACCAAACCACAGTGGCATCTTTGCTTTTTTGGCAGAAATAGAAAAATCTGTCCTAAATTGCATATGGAATGTCGAGACCCCAAATGGAGGCATCCCACTTCCTGGTGTCAAAACTGACTACACGGCGACAGCAGGGAAAGCAGGGTGGTCCCGGCATGACAACGGTCACACAGACCAGAGCCCAGAAGGAAACCTTTGAGTATGTGGTCCAGTGATTCCCAACAACGGCGCCAAGACCATTCAATGGGGAAAGGACAGTCTTTTCAACAAACGACGCTGGGAAAACGACACCCACACGCAGAAGAATGAAGTTGGGCGCTTCCTTATGCCATACGCAAAAATTAACTCATAACGGATCAAAGACCTAAAAGGGTAAAACTCTTAGAAGAAAACAGGAAACTATGACATTGGATTTGGCAATGATTTCTTGGATACAACATGAAAACCAGCCAACAGAGGAAAAACGAGACACACTGGACTACATCAAAATTAAAAACCCCTGCGTATCATAGGACACAATTAACAGAGTGGAAAGGCAACCTCCACAAGGGGAGAAAGTATTTTCAAATCTGTATCTGAGAAGGAGTTAGCATCTGGAACATATAAAGTACAACTCAACAAAAAAACACACAAGTCCATTTAAAAATGGGCAAAAGGGGGACTGCCGGTGAGCTCAGGCGGCTATAGAGCGCAGGCTCATAACACCAAGGTTGCCGTTTTGATCCCCACGTGGGCCACTGAGCTGCACGCTCCACAACTAGATTGAAACAGCTACTTGGCTTGGAGCTGATGGGTCCTGGAAAAACACGCTGTTCCCCAATAAAATTTTTTTTTAAATGGGCAAAAGACTTGAAGAGACGTTTCCCCAAATGATACACACCAAGGCCAGTCAGCGTCGAATGTGCCTGTGTGCAGCATCACCCGTCAGCAGGGGAGCGCCCATCAAAGCCTTGGCGAACACCGCTTCACTCCCAGGAGGACAGCCGCTCCACAAAAACAAAACCGGAAAACAAGCAGTGCTGAGGATGTGGAGAAACTGGACCCTCGAGCAGCGTTGGTGGGAACGGTGCAGACACTTGGAGAACGGTGGGCAGGTTCCTCAGACAATTAAAGCTGGAACTACCGTGCGACCCAGCAGGCCTGCTCCTGGGTGTTTATCTGAACGAAATTCCACTTGTGGGTTTGTGCCCAAAAGAACAGGAAGCAGGATCCTGCAGGGAGATTTGCACACTCATGTTCACACCAGCACTGTTCACAGAAGCCAACAGGTGGAAGCAGCCCGAGTGTGCATGCGCGGAGGAGATAAGCACAACAGCACACACGAGGGGCATCCCTCAGCCTTACCAGGGGAGGACTCCCGATGCCTGCTACCACGTGGATGGACCTCGAGGGCGTCATGCTGAGTGACACAAGCCAGTCACAGAAGAACAGACGCTGCGGGTTCCACTCGCAGGAGGCCCCTAGGAGTCACACTCACTGAGACAGGAAGTACATGGGGGGGGAGGGTCGGGGAAGGGAGCGTTTCACGGGGACAGAGGTGCAGCTTTGCCAGGTGGAAAAGCTCGGGACAGGACGGTGGTGATGGTGGCACAAGGATGTGAATGCTCTTAATGCCACTGGCCTGCATGCTTAAAAATGGTTAAGATGGTAAATTTTGTGTGTATTTCACCATAATGAAAGAAATTTTTTTCTACTTATTAACATTTTATTTTTTATTTTTTATTTTTTTAATATGGCTTTTTAAAAATGTTTATTAGGTAACTGTTTTTTCCAGGATCCATCCGCTTCAAGTCAAGTCGTCCTTCGATCTAGTTGCAGGGGCCGCAGCCCACCATCCCTTGTGGTATTTGAACCGGCAACCTTGTTGTTAAGAGCACGCAGTCTAACCAACTGAGCCACCCGGCCGCCCTTAAAAATTTTAATGACATTAGAATTTTCTATGTAAATAGTAAAAAGCTACTTGCATTCATCTGTGCAAATTTCTCAAACTATCAAAAGTGAAATTTTTATCTCCAAAACAGCACAGCTGAGGTGTCCCCCACCTCAGGCGAAAGGCCAGCAGACACGACGCCTGTGACAAGCTGAGCCCGGTCTCGTCACACAGTGCAGTCGGCCTGGGCGTGTGTCGCCTGATAGAGGGCAGCTGCATTCCTTCCCTTACTCTATCCGTCTTGTTACTTACGGGAAAAAATGGCAACTTCAAGAGATTAATACTCTCTTAAAAAAGTAATACAAAAAAAAGACCAAAACCCCAAAAGTAAATCAGGCAACACACATAAGGTAATTTACCAAAAACAAAACCCAAAAACAGGGAGCTCTGTGGGAGCGGGCGAGGCACAGGGGCTGAGCGTCAGCTCTCGCCGTGTCCGTCTGGTCTCCGTGGGCCTCGGAGCACTCAGACCTGACACCTGCGTCGGAGTGACATCACCGTCCTGTCCTCTGGTGGTTTGCTGATGTGATTTGGGAGCTGGGGCCCTTGGTGGCCCCTCACAGTGTCTCCGACCTCCAGCCACTTGTTAGGTGACACTCACTGTGCCCACAGAAGCTGCAGGTGGAACAGAATTGCCCTCAGCCATCCCCCGCCCACCCCCGCCCAATAGCTCCCAGCAACATACCATCAACTTGAAGGTTAACTGTCCCGGCTGTGGATTCTGACATACCGTCTCCTCCTTGGGAGGCCCCCGAACGTCAGCACGCGTCTGCTGGGGCTGCCTGTGTCTGGGGACAGAGCAGGGAGGGAGCCAGAGCGCACAGCCTCAGCCTTTACCTCGTCCTCTGGGACGTCTCTGCGTGCGGGACCCACTGGCCGCTGTGCCCTCTCGAGCCCTGTCCTCACCCTGCGGAGATGCCCAGCATGGAGGCATGAGCCCGCCCCCCGACTCAGGCTGGGGAGGGACCCAGAGGTCCAGGCGCTCCAGGGCCAGCCTCTCAGGTGACCCTCTGTCCCCTCCGCCTCCTGGTCTGCTGGGCCAGCACTGTGTCTAGCAGGCCTTTACTCTCTGCTAGAAGGGTGGCCTCTAGAAAGGGAAGTGGTACCTGAGGCCAGCTCTCTTCCAGGGCGGCAGCCATCCTGATGGTCCGATTCAGCCCGTGCTCCTGTGTCCGCTTCCTCCAAAACCCCGTTAGCCCGTCAGGAACGTTTGACAGGAAAAAGGCAGGGGACGGGAATGACAGGGGTCATGTGGCGGGGGGTGGGAAGAGGGGGAGCAGAACACACGCAGGCTGCTGCTGGGGGTGAAGCCAGATGCAAACTCACTCCGGCCGGGACCGGACACCTGTCTGGAGCGAGCGGCTCCTACCCAAGGCCTAGTGAACCTAGAACTGGACACTTCAAGAAAAGCTAAGAACTGAGATTTTTATGTCAAGTCCCCATTTCACCCCCACAAGATTAAAAGCAAGCAAAAATAATCACTGTCCTTTGGGGCCAGGTGACCAGTGGGCAGTGCTGCCCCGGGTCCTTCCTCCCTTGGTTCTTGTTTGATTAACCCCCTTATTTGATATTTTCACAGCTCTGAAATTGATGAACACAGATCACAATTTGTTCAGGGCCCTCGAGGCGTGTAGAGCCGAAGCAGTTTTCAGTTTTGCCTAGAAACACAGCAAAGCTATGAGCGGTGTTTTTCTCACATCCACCTCTGGAGGTCACGCTTGTGTTAGATTACAGACCAGAACAAACTAAAAACTAATAAAAATGTTCTTCTTTACTCATTGGTATTTATGTTATGTTCTCCAAGGAACAAATACTGGTTGACAGGTATTTGCATCTGGAAACAGCATGACTCCGAGTGGGGCTGAGCCTCGGGGAGTGGCGACCCTACAGCTGCGCCCCCCAAGCTGGGGGAGTGGGGGGACAGTGCCTGCCCCTCTAGCCCCCATTCCTGAACTCCTTCCCACTTGTCCCAGTGGTGCTTCTGAGCATCAGTTGTGTAAAATGTGAATGGATGTTATTTGAAAAGGGACTAAGAAGGAAGGGGGGGTGACCCACCCAGCACACTAAAAAACCCACAAATAGCCAGTAAATATACAGAAGACATGTTAAACCTCATATCCCATTCCTCACGTATTAAAATAGCACCAGCAGAAAAATGGTAATATCCAACATATTTCATCTCTTAGAAAGAATATAACAACTTCTATTTTCATGAGCAATCTGGAAATTTCCTTTAAAATGTTTGACTCATTCCCTCTTTTATCTTAAGGAGATAATCAGATGCACAAACGTTTATTACAATGATGCTTATCACAGAGTTACTTTGTTAACCGCAAAAACTGGAGACAACCTGAGAATCTGATGAGGACTGTCCCATCTCTGTGATACTATGTAGCCAATGAAAACCACTTTCACAAATTCTTTTGACAAAAATGCTGGTTATGAAATGAAAGCGCCACACAAGACGCTCACGCTTTATGACAAGCTGCTCTCCGGGACACACGCAGAGGCCCTGGGTCCTCCTCTGTGTGCGGAGGGACCTCGCTGGACAACAGAGAAGCACATTCTTGGTCACTGAGGTCAGTTCAGCACAGAAGGTGCTGCTGGAAATCCAGTCTTTCCTCACAAATATGCGTAACTGCACATTTTAATATGCTTAGAAGAAAGAGATTAAAGAAGGGAAGCAGAAGTGGTCTTGCTCAGGGTCCCTGACCTTAATTCAAAGGTGAAAACAAGGGCAAGACATGTCCCCCTCTAGCTGCTGAGGGGCAACTCTTCGCATGCTTGCTAGAAAGCAGTTACTTCGGACGGCAGAATTATGGGTGATTTTGTTTTGTTTTATACACCTTTACTGTCAAAATTCTTTAAAATGGACATCCATTACTTAAAAAATAAAGCAATCTTTGAAAGGTTTAAATAAATGACATCAAAATCACTAACACTACTTTTTCTCACTAAGATGCAAAGGTTGAATCAGTAATGGGATTTATTACTTGTCTATAAAAGTGATTTCAGCACAGCAGGATCAGGCCGCGCTGGGCCACCCTACTTGGCCATGCTCAGCAGTGGGCGGTCCCCTCCCAGGGCTGCGGTCGGCGTCCGTCCATCAGCGCCCAGGAGCACAGCCACACACTCACGCCTTTGCTGGTCACTGACATGCTGCATAATTCACAGCCCAATCGCTAAACACAAGGGACAACAAATATTTCCCTAAGTTCATTTCGCATTCACAGAGGAGTCATTTGGGCCCAACCAATGCACTTAAAATACACCTTAAGAAAAATAAATATTCTGCACAATGTATTTACAAAGATTGATTTTTTCTATCCCACCCCCAATTACTACAAAATCAGGAAACTGATTTGACAGTTAAGCATATTATTGCCCATCAGTGTCAGTTCAGCACAGAATGTGCTGCTGAAAATCCAGAATCTTTATTGAACCGTATTTATAAATATACAAAGCTGCAAATTTTAATATGCTTAGAAGAAATGAATTTTGTAAAGAAGGAAGTTGAAATGATTTCATTTGGGTCCCTTGACCCTTTTCAAAGATGAGAACACACAGCGAAACGCTCGTCTCCACAGGTGCCAGGAGCAGCCTCTCCGTCGCGCTTCCCACGGGCGGGCGGGCGGGGCAGCCTCTGCTCACTGTCCCAGTCGATGCATGTCACAAAGGACACTTGCGACCAGCTCCTGCACGCACACATGGGACCTTTGGACAGCGACGCGGTGGGCGAGGCACCTCTAAAACTTGAAAAGGTCGATGAAGTGCTGTGGGGACACGGGCAGGAAGCAGCTGTCGGGGTCGGCGGCCGTGCACGGGTGTCCCGAGTCCTGTGGGAGGAGGGGCAGGGTCACACAGATGGCCACCAGCTGTTTGGTAAATGGCCCCCGGACCCCATCTCAAAGGGGCGTGGAAGATAACTGATGAGAATTAGGAAACAGGCAGCCACAGCAGTTTTTCAGTAGAGAAATGTCCTGTTGGGATTTCTGCTCGGACAGATGGACAAGTGGCCCAGCGCCAGTCCGGGAAGCGTCAGAGGAAGGGGGCCCCCCGGGGTCTCCCCTCCCTGGTCCTGGCCCTGCTCTTAATCCCCTCCGTGGTCCCCATCACCTGTCCCGGGACCAGTGCCTGGAGCTCCCACAGCACGCAGCTGAAGACCCAGGATGGTACCGAACAGGAAAAATGACCAAAGACTAATAAGTTTTGTGTTAAAAGACGGACAAACTTAACAGAAGGAGGCACCTAAAGAATACAGGCCAGGGCTGGCCGAGTTGGTTAAGAGCTCGCTCAAGAGTGTGAGCTCTGAGCAACAGCGGTTCGATGCCCGGCCTGAGCTGAGCTGCCGCTGAGCTGCCAACAGGTGGCAGGATGGCTCAGCTAAAAAAAAAAGAATACAGGCCGGTGGGAGTCAGAGGCCACATGAGGTCAGCGCGTTCTCTCAGGGGCCATGACCGGTGACGCGGCCTCCCTAGGTGCTGTGTGGCGCCTTATACCTGAAGGGAGGTTCTCATGGACACGTCTAGGGCGTCCCCTTAAGGCTGATCTCTGTCGCTCAGGTGCTGTCTGTAAACTGTCATGAAAACCCTCTGGTGGTGACTGAAATGAGCAGGAGTTGCAGTTTGGCTGCTGGTCGCATCTGGGCCGAGCCGTATGTCTGGGCCAGCGAAGTGTGGCTGGTCTCCTAGGCAACGGCGTTGCTGGCTGCAGGGCCGCACAGCACCTGGTTTAGTCCCTAGTTCTCAGCGGGGCACGTGTGGTGAGGCAGGAGGTACCTTGAATAACAAAGCGAGGCGGCAGTCCTGGGAGGTGAAGACAGATCAGGAAGGAAGGCAGCAAGGGAGGGAAAGGAAGAAGATTAGAGGAGCCAGACTGTGCAGCCTTTAGGTCTGATGCACACCACTCGCGAAAACCACCAAAACCATCAGGGAAGTAAAAAGTGGGCAACACAGGTATTATTAAAGCGAAATTGCAAGACACCCTCAGATGCCCCGAGAGCCAGGGACCGCGAAGCCGGCCGTAACACTGCCAGGAATTTCCACTTCCTCAAGTCTCAGAGTGGCAGCTGGCGAGTCTGCAGTGCTCAACAGCCTTCTGGGTGGCCACTGGGCAGGTGCATGGCAGGCACCGCTGCTGCTTCCACGGAGATCATACTGAACACACGTGTAGCGGGGTTTTGGAAAGTCCCAGACCGCTGACTGCTGAGTAACATGCGTCCCCACGCTCCCCGTGTGCCCCTTCTACGCGACCCTCCTTTCTGCCAAGTCACAGTTTTGTCCACCAAGACCGGCACCGTCCTGCTGCCCACTTGGGAAGGTGACGGAGCAGCAGCCCACGAGCCTCCCGGCGAGCTCTGCCCTGACCTGCTCCAGAGCCCGCGGCGCACTCTGTCATCTGGAGCTGCTCCGTCATGCAGGCCCCACTGCAGCCCTGCCCCTGACACGTTTCCGGCAGGGACACAGCCACAGAAAGGGACAGAGTCTTGGCGGCTGGTCCTGGCCTTTCGCTGTACTCGCTCACGTCCAGTCTCAGCTGGACTTGTGTCAAGTGGAGACGCACAGGCGTTCAGTTGGCAAATAAGCAACAAAACAGCCCCACGTGACTGCTGGTGGCTGCGTCTCTCCAGAGTGCCTCGTGACCCTGGGGCAGTGGTCACCTCCACGGACCCTTTGAGGGCCACCAGAGCCTGACCCCACTGGGCAGCCTTTGGTTACATAGATTAACTTGGCCCTCGCTCCAGTGAGCTGAAGCCAGAACAGACAGCCAGTGATGACATGCTCGATACAAACTGACCATCAGTGACCGGCCCCCTCCCAACCTCCCCATTTCCTAACGGGTTTGATGTTACTTTAGTTTCTCAGTCAACACAAAATATTGGGGGATGCCAAAGAAAACGGTAAAAGCGCACCAACCCCGTGCAAGGTGCTGTGTAACCGTCCCAACACTGGCAGGTTCCGGCCCAAAACGCAGCTCTGTGGGGCAGGGCGCCCGTCGGCTTGGCCTGAACTCAGCCACGCACATGGCCGAGGACACGGGCAGCCAAGGAGGGGCCGGGCTTCCTCGGGAGCTGACCGGAAGCAGGAGCTGCCAGAAACTGCAGAGGCTGACCTTTTCTTACACTTTCATGTACAGATTCAGAAATTAAAACGTTGGTGCAACTATGTCTTCTGGAAGGGTGCCGACAGGAAAGGCTGCAATATGACGTGCGCCGAGGCCCGCGCTCCAGGCCTGTCACTGCAGGGAAGTGTGGCCCCCACAGCACTGCGAGCAAGATCATGTACATCCAGCCAGACAGGCAGGCATCTCGTAGGCAAGACTTGTGCTGACGTTTTACAACGTGGTTACGTACGCCAGGAAGGTTCACCCAGTAAGAGAATGTGCAGGCAAATCCTTTAGGAAAGCTGCAAGTTCCCTCTCTGTTTTAAGAATCAGAACTTCCAAGTGCAGGGTCCTGACCAGTGTGCTCGGAGGGTGCCCAGCGGCACTGACTAAAGAGAGAGCTTCTCTGTCCATCGCGGAAGAGATGGGGGTCCTGACATTCTTCGGGGTTCTTCTTAGGAGAGTGTCTGACCATCACGTGTAAGATTGAAAGACTTCTATCCCATGAATAGCATTTTCCCCACAAAAATGTCACAGCCTCTAATAGATCTTTAGAATAAAGCAGCCTGTTCAGGAGGAAAAGAGAAAACTTGGGAGAAGCATCAATGCAAGGCAGAAATCCAGGGTATGTCATCTGTCACTGTGTTGCTGAAGACACAGCCTCATGTGTTTCCAGCCACGGCTGTTGATTCTGAGACACGAGGAGAGACCGGCCTCACCGGTGGGAGGCACCCCAGCCCTGCACTCTGAGTCACCTGGTATCTGCCCACCATCGTCTGCCTGTGTGTGCGGGGCTGTGACTGGGGACTAAGGGCTCTCTCCTGGGCGTCTGGAGCTCCCAGTCGATCGATGCCTGGTCCATTCGCTATCAAACATGTGCTGTGAGTGCCTGTGGCACGGACAGTCAGTGTGGACATGATGTTCCCCGCTCTCAAGAACGACCTCATGACTGCCAAACATGTGACATACTTTGTAACTTCAGGAAAGAAAGCAGACTAAACGACAGAGAAAATTGCAAATAACGGCAGCTCGTGCTGTGCACGCATGGAAGCACCAGTGTTCACGACACTGCTGCCGTGGACACATGGACAAGCTGTGAGGCGCAGTGACACAGGAGACGCGAGATGGAGGAGCCTCTGCTCACGGCACAGCCACAGGCGATGTTTAAAAAGAAGCCACATAGAAACATAATTTGAACTGGGAAGAGTTTAACGTAAGCCGTCTAACAACCGAGCGTCCGCTGTGATCCATCCAACCAATCACAGACAAACACAGAACAAAAGAAACTGTCACTCGCCACACGTTTCGGACCACAACAGGCCTCCCGAGCCACAGTGTCCCATCGGTCACCACCGAGCTGAAGGCCTCCTGTCACCTACTGAGCATGGGACGGCTGGTCCCTCGTGCGGAGCGCAGCGCACGGCCCCGGTTGTCACGGTCGCTCTGGTCTGCGGCTTCCGGGCGCTGCCTTCCTGTCGTCACTGCGGTGCACTGCTCCGGCCACACCAAGTCTCTGTTCAGCAGCACCGAGCACCGCAGGAAGCAGCCTCCTCCATCTCGCGTCTCCTGTGTCTCGGCTGCATCCCTTCCCTGTGCTGGGCCAGCCCGGATAGGCCTGCAGCCGGGGGCAGCTGTGCCAGCCAGGGGAGTGAGGCCTGGGTGATGTTCGCACACGGCCTGGGGGTGCGTATCTCAGAACGCGCCCCGTCCCTGAGCGGCGCGTGACTATAAACGAGTGAGTAGGGGTCACCGGGCACCAGCCTCACCGCCCGCAGCCCGAGAGGTGAGGGTCTCGGCGAGTCCAGGAGGTGCCCGGTCAGGCTCGTGGCCAGCCGACCACAGTGTCGCCACGTGTCCCCAGGGAACGAGGAGGCAGGAGTCTGCCTCTGACTGTGGAGAGCCTGTTTTATCAGCGACAGCATGGACAGTGGGACACACAGTAGTGGCGTCTCGGGACAAAGGGCTTCCGACTGTCGCTGAAGCAGCCGCAGATGGTTTCTCACTGAAGGGCAGACTTGTGGGTAAGCCATGAGGGTCTGCTTAAGTTTTGACCAAATAACTGAGAAAATGCACATTTATTTTAAAGCCTGTGACATGTATGAGGAGCTCTGAGGAGCCACCTGAGGCACAGTGAGTGGGGGCTGTCCCTGAGCTCAGGTCGAGGGCTGGCAGGGGAGGCAGAGCCGCCGCTGCCAGGAAAAGCCGCCCGCCCCCACAGCTGCCCTCGGGGACGGGACCCCTACACGCTGCTGTCACAACAGGGGAACAGAGTCATCCCGGGGAGGAGAGGGGGCCCAACGCTTGGTCCTCCATGTGTACCCTTCAAACCCCAGCTGTCCGCAGCTTTTAGGAACCTGTCCCCCTGTGTGGGATCAGGCACCTCGTCTCCTTTCTTACACATGGAGCTTTCCGCTTTTT
Source organism: Hipposideros armiger (assembly GCF_001890085.2). NCBI lineage: Eukaryota > Metazoa > Chordata > Mammalia > Chiroptera > Hipposideridae > Hipposideros > Hipposideros armiger. The sequence continues at coordinate 1,216,990 of NW_017731888.1, forward strand.
TAACCCGTGCATTTACAACAGAGACGAATATTTGTTTCCCCCAGTTTGAATCCTCAGATTCCAAGCATGTATCTAAAACCCTTACCTTCCAGAAGAGGATGCTGCAGTGCCGGCAGAAGTGCAGCGTGTCCCCGTACTGCTCCCGGGGCGGGTAGCACTTCTGCAGGGCGAAGTACGTCCGTTTCCACTCGATGTGGCCGCTTTCTGAAAGGATCAAATGTCTGCAAAACTAGACATAAAAGAACTATTCAGAACCAAACGATTCTCAGAGCAGAGCACTTTTAAAGGGCAGTGCAGTGCAGTGAACACTCAATGACCTGAAACTGATTAAATCTAACAAACCACGGTGTGTCTGGACCCTGGAATGCCACCCAGCTGTTACTAGATTTAAGGATTCCGACCTGGAAGGATGTCCACAGCACACTGTTAAGCAGATGTAAGTCTAACCACTGCCTACACGCCTGAAGCTAACAGCACACGTGGTGCCCGCTGCAACTGGGAAAGGGTCAGTGACACGCCCGGTGCAGGTGATAAGGGACTCGTATCGAGAATTCACAAGGAACACCAACAACAGTAATAAAAAGACAACCCGGTTAAAAAACAGACACAGAACTTGAAGACATTACTCCCAAGGGCACAGATGGCCAAAGATGCTTAAGTGTCAGTCACCAGGGAAGTGGGACGAGCCACCACCTCACACCCACTAGGACGCTGGTCAAACCCAGATAACACAAGTACAGACGAGGAGGTGCAGAGGTCAGGACCCTTGTCCACTGCTGGGGTGCAGCAGGGGGCCACTGTGGACAGTGGCCGGGCTGCTCCTCAGAAATCTGAACCTGCCGCTGCCATCTGGCCCCAGTGTCCACTCCCCAGGGAACTGGAAGGGCACGTCCACGCAAATGTGACGGAGAGCAGGGGGATGCGTTAAGAGCCACCGGGGGGGAACGACACACGTCCCCCAGCTGCCGAGGGGCAAACACGGGGTCTGTCCAGAGTGGCCGCCAGAGTGCCGTGGGGAGGGTCCCGGGCTGGCCGGCGCTCACATGAGGCAGAGGACATCGTGCTACGGGCACCAGAGGCCGTGACTGTGCTTTCGGAAAATGTCCAGAGCAGGGCGACCCGCAGCAGAAGACGACGGGACCGCCTCGGGCCGGCATGAGGGCTACGGGGGGAGAGGGGCTGCATCTGAGGTGACGGACACGATGGGAGTGGGATCTTAGTGAAGGTGGGAGACAACACGCGTGCACGGCTCCACCAGCTCCGTGTCTGTGTCTGAGCCGAGCTCCACGCGCGCCCTGAGGGTTATCAGGGCTCCCGGGGGAGCGGAGGGGCCGTGTGCTCCTCTGGACCCCGCACAGGCCGACCTCGCAGACACGGGGGTGGCTTCCAGGTCTTGGCAGCAAAGTGAGTCGGTGGAGGGTCTCGCCCTCATCTGTGAAGCGCCATGAAGTGAGGTGTAAACTAGTCTTCATGACCAGCGCAGACAGACCTTGTCTGTATATCTGAGAATCATTTTTCTTCTTATAACTGAAAATAATCACTTGGGTGACACATGCACACTCCAGTTGTGGCTTTGAGGGCTTTGTTTTGAAACCACGATGGAGTCAATGAAAGAACTCTTGTTTCTAACAGGATTTGCAAAGAGGACAGCTTGGAAAATACAAGCAGCACAGGCCTGGCGACAGTGCTGTCCGCGCGCTGCGCCAACGGCCAGACCGAGCGTCTCCCCATTATTTGCTCTGGAACAATCGTGACCCCAAACCCGACGTCCCTGCCAGACGCTCGGGCCGTCCCTTCCTTCCGGCCCCGCGTCAGATGTCCTTCGCCTGTAAAGCCATTCCAACATGCTGGTCTTTCTTCGGTATCTCACTGTTACTTCCTGAGCCCTGAAGACAGAACATTTATTTTGGGCGCTGCTTTTATGTTTGGTCAAGAAAATGTCTGCAGTCGAGACGCACCGGGAGGTGCTAACTGTAACCATGACGTTAAATACCGATGCGGGAGACAGAGTCTCTATAAAGTGGCTCCTTTAAGGAAATGCAAGGACCTCACAAATGGTCAGCACACGCGTGAAGTGCCCGTCGGCTCGCTGACCCACCCTGGTCAACAGCTGGGACCGCAAACTCGCAGGGGATGGCAGCCGGCCAGGCGCGTCCTGACTACTCCTGAGCACCCAATGGAAGGGCCCCCACACGGACCCCTCTTGCCTCCATTACCCCAGATGTACCCCATCCCCTCTGTCCCTGGGCTATAAGCTGTCCCCCCAAACATGCAGCCGCCCATATCCGGTGATTTAGATCTCCATCTGCTTTCCTCCCTACTCAGCATAATACTGGATTCTTTGTTTCCCCCGCAATAGGTCCCCCTCGCAGTTTCCTGGGGTCTCCCATCACCACTGCCCAACTCAGTCTGACTCTGGGAGCCTCGGCACCTCGTCTTGAGCCCTTGGGGATCCTGCATCCTCCGCAGGTGACTCGGCCTCTGGTTCCCTTGAGGCCGCTGGCCATGCCTCCTTCCAGGCCTTCTCTTCAGACGAGGGGTGTCGGACGCTCGGACGTCCCTCCCTCAGGCCAGCCCATCTCCATCTCGCCTTGCCTCACCCTCCCATTTCTCTGGGAGCACCTGGCCACCCCTGGGCCTGTAGAGACCGCTGGGCACTGCTCACCTGCCCTCCAGGCCACGTCACCTCCACCCCGCCTGCACATCTGCCTACAAGCTGTTCGCCCACGAAGCCGTAACCTCCTCGAGGACGTCCCCTCCATCCCAGCTCCCAAGTGGACGGTGTCTGCAGTGCGCTCAGACTCCAGCACTCCACGGCGTCGGTCACCATCGCGGCTAGAGCCAGCTCTCAGGACACACACACGCCCGCCTCCCCTCTGGGCAGGAGCACAGCACCCGGGCCGTGCGCGAGCGTGTCCACAGGGCCCCACAGATGACAGGCGACCGGGCCGCGTGGTGCTCTGTGCTGGAGCCGGGGGAATAGGGGCTCCAGTCGCCTGCTTCCCCCGAACACAGAAACCAAGACACAAAGGGCGGCCCGACTAATGGACACACGCCACTCTGCGAGTCAGCGAGCTGCGGGGAGGCGACCCCGGCTGCGCTGCCTGACAGACGACAAGAACCAAGCGTGTCTGCTCTGGGCTGTTCAGAATCGGAGTTCTAGAACATGAAATGTGGGCTTTACCAGCTGTGGGAGAGAAGCCATGTGTGCTTCTGATGAATGCCCAGGATTTCTGATTCGGTAGCGGCTCACCCGGAAAGCCGACGTGCCCAAAGCGGCCCGGTGGGGGCAGACTTGCGGGCAGCGGGGACCCCGTGGGGTTCCGGCGTGAAGCCGATGACTCACCTGCTTCTCTGCAAAGTGGTACTGGCACAGTGCCTTCCACAGCCGGCGGTCTTCACTAAGCATGCGGAGCGCGGGGGTCACCTGGCCGAGTGTGACGATGTCCGAGCCGTCCGACAGTCTGTACAAGATGCTGTTCAGCGTGTGTAAGGGAAGGTCACTGAGCGTGAGGCCGTGGCCCACCTGCTGGGAGACACGACAGCCGCCTTCCATCACCGGGCCTAGCAGCCAAGCGACAACAGGTGCTTCACACACAGCAGCACAGACACACCTGAACCACTGCCACGCCCCACACATGCACAGTGTAAGCGCCTGTGTCCACAGTCCCTCGTCCTCCTCTGAGCAGCGAGAGGCGGGTCTGACCACAGTGACCGGCCGGGAAGCAAAGCCAGAGCAGGACGGAGGCTGTTTGTGCCAACAGCGCCTCCACGACCCTGTCCACGGGCGAGCCTTATTCACTAGCTGGCGACACTCAGACGCCTGGACGACGGCAGGCTCTAAGGTAGCTGCACTGCGGCCTCGGCATGGGGCCGCTGCAGTCAGGGGTGGACTGATGTGTCCCTGAGGTCCCTGCCAGCTTTAAACCTCTCACTTCCCATGTATGAGCCACGCCTCCCTCACGGAAGCCTGAGGGCATCACTGCACTCACGCCTCAGAAAGGCTGGCCGCAGAAGACCGTCCTGTGACACTGAAGGCCAGACCAAACGGCCTGTGGCCTGCAGGTGACAGGAGGGATCTGCGCTCACTGGTCACCAGTGTCCTCCCCAGGAACCTCTTGCTGGCAGATAGGGTCACATTTCGGCAGGAGGGCGGGGTGCATGTGACAAGCCTGTGGCCCCACCCAGCTCTGCCCCCCCGCCGCCCGCTGGGCTGCTGGCACCCAGCCAGTCCTGCGTGCTCCCACCCTGGTGAGACTGTCCCCAGCTGGTCAGCGTCCTCGGCCCTGGGAACAGCGGGCTTCCTTCTAGGACACTGGCGGCCCCAGACTCAGTGGGCAGTTTAGACGGCTTGGCCCCAGAGCAAGGCCTGCAGGGACAGGTGTGGAGCGGCACACGGCGTCTCCCTGCTCCATGTCCTCGCCGCTCCCACCGCTGTCCTGCCATGGAGTCGTCGCAGGGTCTTCCTGGACACCTGCGGGCGACACGAGGTTCCATTTCCTCCTCGGAGTGTGTCAGCCGCCGGGCGTCGCGGGGCCTCAGCACCGGCCGGCAGTCCTGGGCCTGCCTGTAGGTCCGTCACGGGCCCCTTCACTGTCATGCCCCACACGTGTGGTGGCACGCACCCTTGGGCACCATCAGGTCCTCACGTGGACTTCGCTCCCTGGTGACGCCCAGCCGCCCATGGGTTCTGAGACGCATGGGCGGGGACAAGTACTCGGCACCAAGCGAGCACGCCAGATGCAGGACTGGCCAGCGCCCTTCCGTCTGCGTGTGGCAGAGGTGCAGGAAGGTGTAGGTGTGACTTCACCCCCAGCCAGCAGCCCCAGCACCGTTAGAAGAATGAAGTCTTCTGAATGGCGGTTTCATTCTGTCTCAGACGGGACGTCACGAATACTCTGCTACCGACGTCCCAGGCTGAGGGTGGAAGACGCTGGGGGCTCTGGAGAGAGCTGTGGCTTCTGAGGGGACAGCTCGCCACCTGCTTGTCGGGAAAGGCCCAGGCACACAGCCCAGTGGTGACTACACACGAAGTCCTCATCTAAACTCGATCTAAACTGTGTCTTGCGTGGAGGTGGCACAAAGTCTTGTCGACAGTATGTCCTGAGCCACACTGCTGGTCAGCAGGGCGAAGTCTCTGTGACAGGAACAGCGGCCCCTCCCTCCTGGACTTGTGACAGTCTCAGCTGGCACCCTCCCGCTAACAGAAGCCTTCCTCTTTCCACTGCTCGTCACAGGGAGAAACCGTGGTGGCTCCCAGCACTCGGCCGGGCGCTGAGTCAGCCTCAGGTTTTCTGTCCCCCGTGTCCACTGAGCCCCATCCAGATCTTCTCCTAAGCACCTGCCCCTTCCTCAGGGTGTAGCTGGGGCCCAGCGAGGTTTCTGCGTCCCCCACGGGCTGTCCCCTCCCTGCATCCCTCGCACTGGGAACAGCCCGGGGTCCCGCACGGTGCCAGGCGACAGTGTCCTCCGTGGTCTGGCGCTGGGCTCCTCCCGGGCATCTGAGCATCTGGGCACCTGGCACAGCTGTGACAGCACCAAATGCAGGTTCCCATGCCTCTGACCACACAGCTCTCTCTGTGTCCCCTGGCTGTGCAGTGGCATGCTGGCACCGGCCTGTACCGACTCACGGGAGCAACTCTGCAGCTTTCAGGAGCTCTGTGGCCAGCTGACTTCTCCTTGGCTTGAAGTCAGTCTCATGGGACACCGACAAATGCTACCCCAGGCCTGTCCCCAGGGAGCCGGTTTCTGAGTGCTGGGTGCACCCCACCAGCAACTGCCACCCTCTTTAGGGCCCTGCTGTGGCACGCCGAGGCCATACTGGGTGGACACCTGCTGCACGCCGGGCCTGCGTGGCACACCTCCCAGGGCACAACAGCCTCGTGTCCTGACCCGTGTGCCCTGAGTGAGGTAGCCACGGGGTCACCCACCGAGAAGGCGAGGGAGACACAGACGTGACAGCACCACACCTCCCCACGCGGCATAAGCAGCAAGTTCACTAGTTTGACAAGCAAAGGGACATCAGTGGTGGTGTCGCATAGACAGAGTGCACACGTTCCTGGCACAAGTGGCCGTCTCGGTTGAGGCTTCGCCACAAGCTGGGTGCCGGGCCTCTGGCCCCGGGGAGGCCGGGGACGCTCAGGACCTGCAGACGAGCACACCGCACACCCGGCCCCACTGCTCACAGAAGCACCAGACGTTGCGAGGACGAAACACCAGCCTCTTCTATAAGACTGAGCCATAAAAGCGAAGCTCGTCAGCTCAGCACCAAGACTGCCGAGGGCCCCGCAAATGTGCACACACAACTATCCCTGTGACCCTGGGTCTTTCACCCCGGGTCCCTGTGAATAGCACCCCACGCACGTCCGACTGGAATGCAGGTTGTCCAGGGCACTTTTCCCTGTGGATGCTGACGAGGACACTGACGACTCACAGGTGACATGCTGGACAGTCCCAGGGGACACGGCCTGGACATCCCGCACACCAAGGAAGGTGAGTGAAACATTGACCTGAAGTTGACACGTAGTTCAAGCCCAGCAGTCTCATGGCACATGGTACATCTCAATTTTATTTCTAATAAGCCAACCAATTTTTTACAAACTGCCATTTTTTCCAGAAGAAATTTTTTAAAAACAAACTAGTAGCTTGATAATGACAGCCATGGTTTCTGTCCACTGCCACAAGACGTCCCCCCGTTTCCCCGGAAACGACACAGGGCTGGGGCCTTACTGAGTAGTGGCAGCGCTCTTTCCCAGAAGCTTGCGTGACGGGGGCGCCCTGTGTGAGTCCCGTCGCATGGAGAGCCGTGCACGGACGAAACGACTGCGGGTTCCTGGTGTTCTGAAAGCTCTTCCTCAACTGGGACACGCGGGCTCCCAGGACAGCGGGAGCTTTGAGACCGGCACCTTCTGTGGGGGGTTGTCGGCTCACTGCTGAGGCTGCCAGGAGGAGCTCGACCCCGCGGGGCTGGGACTGGCTGCAGGAAGGGCTCCGGCTCCACCTCTGGGGTCACCTCGACACTGACTATGAAGGACAGGCAGGCAGCACGGAGCCTCGGGCATCTGACGGAGCTGTGTCGTGTGCTGCTGGGCACCACACGCGCTCCACTGGCTTCAGGTCACCTTCCCAGGAGGTGGGCCCCCGAGTCCTGCAGCTGGCCCAGGACGCCCAGCACCCACCAGCCACGCAGGTCCCGGGGCTGCTCCACGGTCTCCATGTGACAAGACAGTACTTCTGGTTGTCACTGGGCTGTCTCGGCTCAAGTGTACCACACCTTAACCAACTTTCATACTGAAACCTGCTCGGCCAGCATGACAGGCTGGGGACAGTCACCTCCAGCCAAGGCAGCGCGGTGATGCTACGGAAGAGCCAGCTCCGAGCAGCAGGGTTGGGGTGTGTCCCGGCCAAAGGCTGCAGCCCCCCATCATCTCCTCAGCATGGCTCCCAGCGCCCTGCTAGGCCAGCAGGGTGACGCACGGCCCACTGTTCCCCTGCTCCCTCCCAAGGCAGTGTGGGCAGAACGGAGACCCAGAGGCAGCCGATGGACCCAGAGAGGTGAACGCCAGACACCCCTGCTTTCTCCTCCTCTCCCCGCTGTGACGTGCTGGCCCCGCACTGGAGGTTCTCTGCTGTCCCCACTGGTCTGAGGCCGACGTTAGTCCATTCTTTCTGCATCACGTGCAGGCCCGCCTGCAGCTCGCAGCCAAGCACTCCCTTCCGTGGGGAAGCTAACCACGGAGCCCACTGCGGCCACCACAGACCACACTCCCCCAGAGCTCACTCGCTGAGGTAGCGCCAGCACACGGACCAGCCACAGGAGGGACAGATGGCACCTGGGGCACACACGGCCCAGCCACCACACGTTGCGTGTGTCTCACACATGCCTCCCCTGTGGGAAGGACCCGGACCAGAGAGCTCAGGGCCACTGTGGCGTCCCGTCCACGACGAAGACACCACGGGGCTGCTTTGTTCTAGTGACCTGAACTGACTCCAGACCCCATCACCAGGGACTCATTTTCGCTTTCTGAATCCCGTTCAGATGGCAGTAAGTGGCCACACGCTGAGGTATTCCCAGGTCACCTGAAAACAACTTCCCTCTCGTGTAGCCTCAGGTGACAAAGGTGATGAAGGGACTTGTAGCCCCATCAGAAGGCAGTCTACAGAAGAGTTTATACCGTGGGCACTAAGATGACTGTACTGTTTATTCTTTCTCTTACACAGGACAAGAGAGACAGCACACAGCCTAAAACACGGGCTTAGTCAGTGGGGTGACACTTTTCTTGTTGAAGCTAGTCACCAGACAAACAAAAGTACCACAACTGCACCTTCTCCCCATGTTCACTGCGGGCACGGGTGCACACGGCACACAGCACACGACGGCAGAAAGGCCCACGCGAGGGGAGAGAGACGCCCCGGAGAAGCCACTGGCAACACAAGTGAGCCGTAATTTATGGGACATCGTTTCAGCCCCAAACACCTAACTTCCTTAAAAGGTCAATTAATTTACCACCTCATCACCCACGGAATCTTTCCTCTGCAATAGCAACTATAAGTCATTCAAGGGTCTTTGGTCTGAATCCATTTTAAAACCACCTAATTAGCACCTACGAAAGGATCGAGAAAAAAGCATCTTTTTGAAAGCTCTCACAGTCTCCTACACACCCTGTGATCTACAAGCTGTCACCACTGTTAGGCTCAGAGGTGCATACCTGCGGCATCTGAAGGTTCTGGAGCTGCTTCTGCCAGGCGAGGACGGTCTCCAGGCGGCAAACCCACACGTCGATGTTGCCGACCAGCACGGATTTGCCGACCCCGCGGAGGAGCACGCACAGCGTGGAGCCCAGGTCCTGCAGGAGGCCTTTGATGAGGCGCGGGTTCTGCTGGTCGTGGAGAACTGGGACGGACAGAGCACAACGATGGACCGCGGCTACCGCCGCCGTGGAAAAGGGCCGGTTTCGCTCCCCGTGTCCGTCTACAGAGGACCAGGACACGGTGCATACACTCGGTCCCACGGGAAGGAGTCCTGACACCTGCTGCCATATGGACGGACCTGGAGGACACTCTGCCGAGTGAAACACGTCAGCCACAGGACGACAAATTCTGTGAGGCTCCTTACATGAGGTCCCGAGAGGAGTCAGACTCAGGGGGATAGGAGGCAGCCGGTGGGGGGCAGGGCTGGGAAGGGGAGGCGAGTGAGTGTTTAATGGGGACAGGATGTCAGTTTGGGACAATGAGAAAGTTCCAGAGATGATGGTGGGGATGGTTGTACAACAGTGTGAATGTGCTCAATGCTAAGGAACCGAACACTTAGAAATGAGTAAAAGAACCAATTTTATATTATGTATACTTTGCCACAGTAAAAACAATGATCTAATTTCACTGCAACTCCAAGCTGGCATCATTACTGAGATATCACAAATATGAGAATACAAAAAAAACTTTAAAATATTTCCTGGAAGTGTATTTTCAGTTGCATCTACAATTTTGACTTCAAAATTGTCTGTCTCTGTTTTCTTTTATACTTACAAAGAGAATTGATATTTGAAAATGGCTTATATTCATAAATTCATATATGTGCATAAGCTTAGGATGTGAAAGTTAAAGTTCCATTACTATTGGCCACTAATTAATCAATACAGACATTAAACTACAAAGAAAACTATAGGTTCACTTGATGTGAAGCAGTTAGGTCCTAACCTTGCTGCTTCCTGAAATGAGACTGGTTAGCCCTAAACAGATAAGATCCCATCGTTTACTTTTCTTTCTTATTGTAATACAGTCCTTTGTACGCAAAAGCAACTGTTAAAAGTGTGAACAATAGAAACGGAACAAGAAGACAGCAGACATCACTGTTTTGACAGCATACATACTGGGGAACACTAAGAGATCCCATCTCCTTACAGTAAATTTCATTAAGATTTAATGATTAAAAATATCGGTCATCCTCTTACCCTTTTGAACGATTTTATCCAAAATGTTGAAGTAATTCTTTTGTGCCACACCACTCAATGAAGTTAACTGGGATTTTGCAATTAGCTGCAATAGCTTAAAAGAAAGAGGGAGAAAGCTAAGCATAAAGCTATTTAATACGGAAACACAAACCACAGTGATCTACGAGCAACCGCGTGAGGGCTGCTGGCCGAGGCGGGGCGTGCGGCTGCCCTGTATCTCCCTCGCCAGAGACAGCGCGGCTGTGACCCGCCTCAGGCTCAGCGACCTTCCGAGGATGTGACACTGCTGGGTCAGCGTGTCTGGCCCACTCTCAAAGTGCCTGTGTCTCCCTGAGGGAAGTTTCCTGCGTCTTATCTTTAAGCATTTGTCCAATCCCACTGCTCTGCGCTCTTCTTTAAAGATGACATTACAGATGTGCCTGGTTCCCCTCTGGCTGTCCTCTACAGCTGTAATTTTCTAAGCCTTTTCAGCTCACAATTACTGTTCCTCTTTCCTGTCTCCTCGGTTCTGCCGCCTCAGTCCCTCACCGTGGTGTCCGAGGCGCCCCCTCTCCCGGCCCCTTCCGGCCCTGTCACATCCAAGACTGTCCTTCGCGGCCTCTGTCCTTCATCCATCCGTCTGTCTCCCCCGCTTACATTGATCTGTCTAGTTTCCTGCCTCCCTGGCCCGTTCGTGGGTCCCGACCGGCGTCTGTCCCCACCCTCCTCGCCTCACTGGAGAGGGTTCTACTGTCCCGCGGCCATCGGGAGGGCTGCTGACGGTCCGAGGCCCGATCCGTCAGGTGCCTGTGCTGTTGACACTCATCTCTGAGTGAGGCAGGTTCCCAGAGCACCACCCTCAGGGGGCCTCAGGGGGTTCCCCAAGCGTGGTCAGCCCCTCCTCGCTGTGCTCCCCTCTGGGCCGGGAAAGTGGGTTCTCACGAGTCAGCCCAGCAGTGTGGTCTCAGGGACCCCAGCCCACCTCCGCTCAGACCCAGGTCTGTAACTCCCCTGCTCGCTGCTCTAAGCTAGGAGCCTCACATCATGACGTCTGCTGTCCGTGCGGCCTCTCCACGGACAGCGTGTGTCTGCCGGTGTCACTGGGGCGTGGCCCTGGTGTATGTGCAACCCACACACAGGCCTTCCTCCTCCTGTGCAGTTCCCACTCTTTCTTAGCTGCTTCCGGCGAGCCTTCAACACACTCTAGGACCCTAAAGTACGTCCGCCTACTGTTTCTCTGAAAATGGAATTTTTCACCCCCTTCCAATTCTCCTTGCTGTCTTTGTTGATTTCCAGAAAGAGAAAATGCTAACCCACATACTCGCACAGCCAGGCTGGCTGTAGAAGTCCAAAATGACGTGATCAATATGATGATCATGTTGGGAAATGGCCCTTCCGTGACTTCTAATGTATCTACGTGAAAAGCGCCCCGCACCACAGTGACCACAGAAAGACGGCACTGCGCACACCGGCCAGAGACAGGCGAGAGCCCGCCCCACACAGCGAAACACACGGCTGAAGCGTCAGGGCTACGCCTCCGTCTTTCACGCCAGCTACACGCGATTACTGAGTGTCCCCTCGCCTGACTGCCCTCCCATCCCAGCACTGTTTTAATGTTTGCCACTGCTGTTCTGCCCCCTGCATTACGAACCAAGTCAGACCAAGGATTCAGCCGCCTGAGACGAAGACATCGGCTGCAGTGCTAACGAAAACTGGGCTGGGATGTCACTGAGGTGTGTGCAGCCACGTTGGGCTTCTGAGTCCTGACCCTCGAGACTCAGCCGCCCGGCCAGGCCCGTCGTCTAAACCCCAAAACCCTCCCACCTGGGCTTCTTGCGCCAACATGAGGGAAACACACCAGATTATGCAAACACGTTTTTCTTCTATTACTCAGAGAAAAACGAGAAGAAAAGGAGGACTTGCACAGCCCTATTCTCACCCCTAAGAGAAGCGCAGGGCAGGGGCCAGGGCGCTGCTCGAATGCAGAGGGTCTCAGGGAGCTGCCCAGGGGTCCTGGCTACAGCACCACTGAGACGGACGCTGGCCACTCTGGGTACCCAGCGCTCCCATCAGCGTGTGGGGAGGAACCCCAGGGGCTATGGGACACGTGGACTCAGGGGCAGGCCTGAGGATCCGAGCGTCCTCTGTTGCAGCAGACATCGGAAGATTTGCAAAGGTGGAAAACAATGCCACTCTTTATTTTTAAATAAACAAGAGTATTTATAAAAACTTTTAATTCCTATATGGTAAGTATTAATGGATGTAACTCACAAAACCAGAATCTCTTTCAAAGCGTGAAAAGGATCATTGAGACTTCACAAACAGGGACCGTGTCCTACAAACCTCCTCTCCCATCATCAACATAAACTACTGTTTTCTAATATCGTGTAAAAAGTCCTGTAAAAAAAGACTTTGTCACTAGCAGAAGGCATGGCAGCAGCTGTCTGGCTGGCTATCCACAGGGGACGAAGTGACGGGGGACCCACCACACCGCCATGTGCAGGCACAGGAGGCAGGTGACAAGGAATGTTTCAGGTTAAAATGGCGGTTAAGCCAAAAGGGCCAAAGACACATTTACAAAGAAAATGTAACCAGACACTAGCCTCTTTTTAGGTGGATATATAAAGCAAAATCTGTTGGAAATTTAATAAATATTACCTAAAAATATAAACACTGTAGATTTTTATGTATCTCTTCAAATTTCAAAATTCTAAAGAAGGATGTAGAAGAATTAAATAATAGAACTGCCAAAGCTAGTTTTATAGATAATCAGAAAAATTACATACTTCAAATAGAGAATGTGCATTTTTCTCCTGTCAACAGAATGTTCACAAAAATCAATTCTGGAAACGGCCACAAGGAAAATGTGACACATTTCAAAGAAGCAGAGACCTTACAGGCCAAACTCTGATGATAATAAAATCAGAATTAATAAAGCGACACACAACCGTAGCTACATGAGATTCAAGGTGCATCCCTCCATGGGACCCAGGAGGGAGCGCGAGCGCCGAGTGCGTGTGCTCACGACCGAGACTGAGCGCAGGGCGTCGGGCCCAGCTGCTGCCGTCTGTATCTTCAGTCAGTCTGACGCTGTGGACAATCGATTCTTCACTGGGCAGAGCCAGTCAGCTGTTCAGTCTTCACTTGCGGGTTCACTTCCATTTACAGTCGACAATAAACACAGAGTGACTATCATACAGGCCCTATTTCCAGTATTTGACACGATCAGCCTGCCTGATTCTCAGAGCACATCTGTGAAACAGGTGCTGTCACCTCTCTCTTCAGTGAGGAAACTGAGGCCCAGGCATGAATAAATGCCCCAAAGCCACCTGGCTACACGAGCAGGATGGGAACACGCCAGGCTGCCCACCGTCACGCGTGTCGGTGCACGGTGAACGGCTCCCAGCAGCCTCAATGGTCTGGAGTCTGACTGCCTCGTTTTAAAGTCTTCTCAGTTTTACCACGTCCACTGAGAATGGAAAGTTCTCAACTCGATGTTCCCGAAGCCAAAGCAGAACCAGGCTCCGCAGGCTGTTTTTTCGGGGGAGCTTCACTAGTTCCGTCCGGCTCTCCCACCGCCTTGGCCCCCGTGCTGCTGCCCGAAGGTTACGGGGGCCCCACAACAGAACTGACGCAGGCTGCACTAAAACCGAGCTTCCCACTCAGGACCCTGCCTGAGCAGACACGGTTTGCGCGATGATTTCTGCTTTCTGGTTGTCCCTCGTCTCCACCTTCTAGGGAATTAGCATCTCACAGCAACTCTGTCTCATTTTCTGACTTCTACCACGGGCAGAGAGAGAAAAACACTGTTGCTTTATACAAACGGAACTGTTACACAGTTTATAACTTCAGTTTTCTTCAAAGAACTCTTAGCTGCTTGCTGTGTTTAGTCACGCTCCAGTTTTCTTACTGATAAAATAGGCTGGAAGGCAAAGACAGACAAAAGAAGGCGCCACGTACTTGCAGACCCTATACTAATGACAATTCCAGATGTCTAAATAACTGGGACACGCTTCTGTCGGCATGCCATCGAATGAAAGGAAAGCAGGCCCGGCCAGTGTGGTGCTTCCTCTGAAAACCTCACAGCTACAGCATCACACTAAATCCTGCTGAGCCAAGCTGTCTAGCTACAGAGCGTGCCCTTCGGCTGTGAACAGGTCCTGCACTGTCGTTTCTCCTCTTTCCTCCTCAATGAGTCTTATTTTTAGGGCATTAACATGTTTGGTTGTACACTTTAGCCCAACACGTTTAAAGGCGAAAAATTATAGGAAACGCCTGGAATACTAGCGGACAGCCAATTCTTGAATTAATAATAAGGAAGTGTTTTGTTTTTAATTAAATATATCTTTTTGTGCTAAGGAACTCTTTTGTGAAGAATCTGTTTTATAAAAAAGGATGAAATTCCTCCATGTCCAAATACCAAGTTTTCTTGCAAAGAGGTGCCTGTAGGTTTAGTAAAGTAACTGGCAAAAATGTAATTATTTTAGAGAGTCCTACTGACTGTTCATGCTTGAGGTAGAATTTGTGGAGAATATTTAATAGTGGTGAATAACTGGAATAACTCACAAAACAGTGCATGTGAACGGTGCCTCATTTGTTCATCCTGAGGTTCATTTCAGGAAGAGCCAAAAACGGGTGTTTTCCAGGTCCTGTGTTAGGTGGCGGGGATGGCAGGGTCCCTGAATAAATTATTTTTTAAAGATTTTTTTTTTTAATTGGGGAATTGGAAGAGGGGAACAGCGTTGGGGAATCAGGGAAGGGGAACAGACAAGTTGCTGTCCTTTTGTCCTTCAGTCTAGTTGTGGAGGACATCGCTTCACTGGCCCATGTTGGTATTATCATTGTGCTCTTCCCAGCTGAGACAGATTGGTCACTGGCCATTGGACAGTGGCTCATGGCAGCTCACAGCAGCTCACGCCGGCTGCCAGCCACTCATTGCAGCCTATGCCGTCACTGGCGAACCACAGCAGCCCAGCTCCAGGTCAAGCTGTTGCTCACCATCTTAGCTGTAAAGGGCGTAGCGTCACTGGCCGTCATGTGGGATCTGAACCAGGGCCCTGCTGCTCAGAGCTGGTGTCCCAAGCCAAGTCCTAACCAATGTGCCACTTGGCCGGCCCCCTGAATAAATTATTATACGACAATAGCTTAGCATGTGATTGGGTCCCTTAACACAAATTGAACATAGCGAACGAAGGCTTGATTAGCAGTAAGACCAAAAATCTTTGAGTCCTTTTCTACAGTTTCACTGAACTCAAAGGCCATTATTTTAAAATGTCATATGACATTCAAGTAAGTCACTAGATTTTCATAAGAGGAAAAGTTCATAGAACCAAGAAAACGGAGGCCTTAACAGGAGCCCCTCTCCTGTCTCCAGCTCTACTTCTCCCCGTGACCTGTTTCTCAACTGTATTGGATGTGCACGCGACTGCTGTTATCCCTTTGTCTAAATCGATCCAAACAGGGCCAACATGTAGGGTGGAGTGTGTCCTGGGAGTTTGCATGACCTCCCAGCGATGGCCCTCTGAGGTGGACACCAGGCCTCGCAGGTGTCGCATGCAGAGGCTCAGGACCTTGCTGCCTGATGGACAGCCGGTGCGGCCTCCAGCACACGTCCCAGGCCCACCAGCCACTCCACATGGGCCGTCCTGACCACAGTTTCATTCCCAGCCCCTCATGGTGGGCTGAGGTGTGAACTGCTGAAGAAGGCACACATTCTCAGTAAAACAAGGAACAAGTTTCGAAGCCTTCAAAGAACCAGACATTCTAGTCTCCTGCGTCTTTTTTGTTGTTTTCATGGCTTCGCTGTTAGAGGGTCCATGAAAAACTCAGGAGACAGGGAGGACTTCATCTCCAAAAGCAAATAACGTTCAAATCAACCTTGGGGGCTACAGGGACCAAGGCAAGTGAGTGTCTGCAGGAGAAGGTCCCCGGACAGAAGAAAATGTGTATAGATCACAGGGAGCTGCTGTACCTACCCTAGGAGCAGTGGTGACAAACGAAAATGGCTTAGCTTCCCCTCCATGGGGACACAGTCAAGGAAGGGGCTGGACCCTCATTCTGGAAGCTGATGAGACCGGTAAGAAGCTGGGTGACTTTAGAAAAGAGAACAAAAACAAAGAACCCCTAGAAAACCATTGCTCTAGCAGAAGAGAACCTTCTGTCACTAAACATACAATAGGCATATGTCTACTCCAAAACTCATTTTGCTGGAGCAGCTTCTCGACAGAGCCATGTAGCAGAGGACAGGCCTCTGAGTGGAGCCTCTGTGAGCGCAAAGGGGACGGGAGGTAAATACTTACTTTGACTACGTAATTGAACCTGCGGACATCCTGAATGGCACTTGAGAAGTCCAGGCGGTTGAAAGCTTCTCCCAGAGTGCAGTAGCCGTGTCTCTGGAAGCAGACACAGCACAGTTAGAACTCGAGGCCTGAGCCGCTCGGTCACAGGGCACTGACGGTTAAGGCGAGTGAGCCTGTGCAAATCGTTTTTGTGGGTTTTGGAAAGGACGTTTGTTCTTATTATGACTTACTCCATATTTAGATGATGGTAGAGTAAAATTATAGCAATGCTAAATTTAGGTCATTTGTGGAGAATCTGCCATGTCCATACCACTGCTGGCATAACACCACCCCGGGTGGGAGGGCAGAGTAGGCCTGAAATCATAAAAGAAGTGAAGCAGTGCAGGCTACGCAACTAGAAAGACAGGAGGCAGGGGCCTGCCTGCTGGGAAGACGCATCTACCGTAAACAGTGAGTGCAGACGTTCGATTCCTCTGCAGGAGCCACGCAGGCCTGCAGGTCTGGCAGTCTGCTGTACACACAGGTCAAGGGCAGGAGACATGTGAGCGGGTGGGGGTGGGGGCGGGTCTGCACACAGCGCTCAGGAGGAGACAGCAGGGCTCGGTGGGATGTGACAATGGGCAGCTTCCGGGCTGGGAGCAGGGGGTGATTAGCCCCCCAAGCCCAAGAAGCTGGTAGTTAGACCCACAGGCCAGATGTCAAAGACGACAAAAGAAACACAGTAATTATTTTTAAGTGCAGAAACACTGCTGCCCCATTTCAGATGTCTGCCCTGAATGATACATCCTGTATTCTATGGGGGTTTGTGTAGCTATGGACATTAGGCTTGAGGGCTCCTTGCAACTCAATCTTCTCTATCTGAAATATGAAGAACATGTAAAGAGATTTTTCAACTCAAGAGTTGTGGGATAGATAAACGGGGGAATCATCACAGAGAACATGAGGTGATGCAGGAGAGGGTCTAGAGAAGAGGCAAAACACCTTCGTCTCAGGTAGGAGGTGCACAGCGAGGGTTAATTTGGTTTGTGCCCAGGTCCCAAGAACAGTCCGAATGTGTACACAAACCAACAACATGCACTTAACTGAAAACATTCAGTACATGTTGCTACTGAAAATCTTCCATGTTCCTGGGAGCCATGGGGGAAGCAAAGCTTAGTTAGACAAAATCTGAAATCAATCACAGCTGATATTTCTGCTTGAACCTCTTCCCAACGAACCGAACCCTAAATGCTGGTGCGGCAGACTCCTGTCTGGGTAGCCACCATCTCACAACAGCCTCTTCTTTGGGGAATAAAATCTGACGCACAGAGCGAGCTGCAAAGGGCGCGTCTGAACCGCACAAGCAGTCCAGCTTCAACGGGGCCTGGACCCACGCACGGAGGGCAGGGCAGCCTGACTCGGCCACATCAAAAGGCAGCAGGTACCTGGGCTGCATCAGGTGAGAAGATGAGACACCTGGTGAGACCAGACACACCTGGAGAAAGAAGGGCCAGCTCCCAGCTCCCAGTCCTGCTCCCTTCCCAAGCCTGGCAGTCCTGTTCCTCGGGGCCACGTAACATCTCTGCAGATGCACTGCGAATCCCTCTTCTGGTGCTTACACTGGCCTAAGTCGGATCCTGTTTCTGTCATCAGTGTGGTAACACAGAGCAAATGAAATGTTTAATAGTCTTTCATAAGCTCAAACTATTTCAGATTCTGCCAAACACTCTCCTAACGGTGTGGGAGGCTGTATGCTAAGGATTGGCGTCGTTTCATACCCACGTAATGATATGAACCATCACCAAACAGTTTAAATGAGTTTTCTATCTCAGAATCTAACCCTTACGCTTCTAGGAAGCGGGGCTAGTTTCAGGACACCCGTTATGAACACTTCTGGAACACTGAACTAATGCTAACGTATACTGAACAGCTGCTCCCTAAATTATTTCCGCAAACTGCTACAAAACGAGGCAACGGCAGAGTTTCTCAGGCTGCGGAAGGGAGTGTCCCCGGACGCCTGGCAGAGGAGAACGACGTGCGGAGCTGGGGTGAGCAGGCGGTTTGGTGGCTCGTAAAAAAGCTTCGGCCAACTTGGCAAAAGGAAGGACAGGAAAGGTTCAGACTGCTCTTTGCAGAGTCACACTCAGTTACTGATGTCATATTAGCAACTCTACGTGTTAAACGAGGATGTGTATGTTCTCACAGGTTCCCAAACACAGAAGGGCCACAACACCTCCCTACTGGTGCCAGGGCCTCAGCATTCACAGCTCGTTCGGAAACAGCCCTTTTCTTCACTCAGCTTTGTACTGGGGGCGCTAACCCTGCACCATGCACACACGTACACACGTGCACACTCACGCACACTCACACACAAAGTTTCACTGTGTCAGAGATCCTCAGGTTTTCATCTGTTAGAATAGATTTGATATTGCAAAAAATTATTTATGTTATGTGATGACATATTCAACATCAACAATAAAAAATATGCTCTTTTTTTGTAACAGAATACTTACTTCTCTTGTGCTTTCTTTGTGGACATAGATCCATTTTTCACGATAGAAATCTAGAATAAAAATTAACTTTGTTTTCAAAATCCTGTGAATCATTTCAAAATGAAGATTTTCAGGAACTTAAAATACCTGCATACGATGCTAACAAAACTTTGACTATGGTATAGACAGGAGATGCTTTTACATATTTAAATGTACACAGAATTGCTTTGTTTCCTAACATCAGTTTAGAAGGTGCTGAAACATATCTTTATGTGAAAAATGATTTAAGACAGTACCAACTGTTAATAACGAACAAGAAAATTAGAATCACTAACGACTGTGGTAACATCAAAGCATAGATAGGTATAAAATGCACTTATTAATAAATTATTATGTACCCTGATAAAAAGTTCTATTCTCTGTCACTGCCTTTATATGGTATTCAATTTAAGTCAATTTTTTCACGTTAACTCAAATCCCAATGCTTCCTGGGACCACTCCCCAGAGGTCTTCTTGAGCAGACTGAGTAACCGAAACATTTCTCAGTGACTCATGGATGTGCCGCAAAAAGTCGGCCAGGACATCAGGGGCAACGCCGACACGTGCTGTCAGTTACACATCTGTCTCATCTTTCATTTCGTAAGATAGCACTGTCAAGGCAATGTGGTATGTCAAACATATTCAACAAGTAAAATATCATGAAATTATTAATGAAAGTGATCTTACATTGAGTATTTGTGTCGTTTCTAAAATGGCCCTTTTTCCTTTTTTTTGAAGCATACCCATGCTCTTCATTACTGAATACTTCTTCATCTTCATTATTTAAGATTCTGCAATAAAGATACATTTTATTAAAATATTTTTACAGGGAGACTTCATTTGACTGTAAAATATGATAAATATTTGGTTTGCATTTAAGGAGATCAAAATAAAAATCATGTTAACATATTGAGGACAAGGCATTTAAATTATTTAAATGCATGTTCCCGGGGTTTAAACCATTGAAATCAACTTTTACATTGTGTTTCTTTAAAAATGTATGACAGGCCAGCCGAGTGGCTCAGTTGGTTAAGAGCTCACTCAACAGTTTGAGCTCTGAGCAACAGCGGTTTGAGTCCAGCCCGAGCTGAGCAGCTGCTGAGCTGCCAACAGGCAGCAGGATGGCTCAGCTTAAAAAAAAAAAAAAAAAAAGAGTATGACAAATTCACTAACTATTTTTGTGAACTGATATTTTCAGGAAATACTCACCAAAGACCCTAGCAGTGCTTGAGGGTGTGATACCTCTGGAAACGTTCCCCCTTATGGAGTGGCACTAAGCAGAACCTGCAGATGTACTGAGTTTCACTTCTTTTTGTGTGGGCAGCACGAACATGGTGCCTCCTAGCAGGATATTTCCTTTCACCCCGTTCACTTCCAACAACTTCCTCTAGCACATGTTTGCACATATCAACCGAAAGTCTCCCCGGGGGGTCCTCATGAGGCACACGAGGGGTTTGGGTTGATGTTCCTGGGCGTGCTGCGTCTGTGTCTGTGTCTGAGTCTGTCTCCACCTCATCTGTAGCCCAGGCTTTTGCCACTTGTAGCAGGAATTCTTCGTATCTCATTTTTGATGTAGGGTTTAGTTTTTGACAGATTCGAAAAGAATTGAAAAGTGCACAATTTATAAGCCTAAATGCAACTTTCTTTGGCCACTTCCCTGTTTTTCTCGAGAGAGAATAATAAGACAAGTACTGATCTGCCTTTTCAACACCCTTCATGAACATATTATACTGGAAAATACAAATAGGTTTTTTCTTTACTTCTTCATTTCTCCATGGAACATCAACCATTGTTGAATTGTGAATTATGGAAATCATGGTGACAACACGAGTATCCCTCTAGGACTGAAGAAGAATTTCACCCTTTCTCCTGAATGTGGTTTCGCCACTTTTCAGAATCTGTGATTCGTTTTTAATTTCTGGAGGAAGACCCCTGTTCACTCTTGATTGTTCCACATACTCTAACTTGTCTTGAAAGGAGAGTTTCAGCAATTGTCACATGATTGTAATAGTTATCTTGGTAGACATGGTAATTTTGATCAAGATAAGGTTCCAAAAGTGCGAAAATAGTTTCCTGTAATTTTTTTTCCTTCACCAGCATAAATTTCTACATTCAAGATATAGCCTGAGGTGCTTTCAGTGACCATACGAACCAGGTAAGCCCTACTGTGTAAGTTTCCCCGGGTTATATGTTCGTATACGAAGCTGCCCCTCCAAGGAATCATTGCTTCATCTAAGGAAAGTTGTTGATTTGGCTTATAAATAGTCTGAAATCTTTCAAGGAAAAAATCCAATAAGGGTTGAATTTTGAAAAGCCTGTTAGTTGATTGTTGCAGAAGTTCATTGTTGTTGAAATGTAAACACCACCAAATTTGTTCAAATCTTTACGGCTCCTAAGTTTCCTGAAAATAGGAGTATCTAAAAAATGGATCCGTACACCAATAATCCTTTAGTTTATATTGCCTGACTTGCCCCATTAGAATAATTATTGAAAAAAATTTTTTCATTTCTGCTACAGTAACATCTGACCATTTCAACTCCTTAGAACCAGTAATATACTTTTCCTGATTTTGTAAGTAATATAGATTCGTTTTCTCACACAACATATCAAAGAATCTGTCTCCAAGAAAGAATCCTGTTACTTGTGATACTTTCGTCGGGTCAGAGGGAATTTGTTTCACCCCTGGGTTTCTGGTAAATGGCCCTAAACTTGGTGTTTTATCTGTTTTTACCCATGTGGAAACCGCCGAATCTAGTATGTCATCGTCATCGTCACTTTCGTTTGCGCTTTGTTCAATGTCACTGTAACTCAGTAAAGGATGCACAATTTTGTTTTGCCTATTTCCGATAATAGAAGAGTCACTGTCATTTTCACTGTCACTATCAGCGTTGTCAGCAACATCAGATAGTGTCCGCCAAGAATTGCGCTGAAATTTCATCTTCTGTAAGACATTTTTCCCGTAAGAACTACGTCTTTCTGTTATGTGTGTAAAGTGGTTGAAATCTGAATGCTGACTAAATGCAGAACAGAGCAACAGAGGTAACTACAGAGCTGTTTGTTCTCTATATTTATCACAGATCATTAACTCGGATAAACATTCATCAGCAGGACCATAAGGAGAAAGGCTCCATGTATTGTATAGTTAAGTGTCTAGTGCATGGAAACCAAGTGGGTGTTAAAAACGCAAATTTGTGGGCCGGCCGAGTAGCTCAGTTGGTTGAGAGTTTGCTTGAGAGCACAAGCTCTGAGCAAGGGTCGCTGGTTCGATTCCCACATGGGCCAGTGAGCTTTCCCTGAGCTGCTCCTAATGACAAGACTGCCTGTTCGATGGCAGGCTATGCCCTCCAGCAGCTGGGACTGACCTCGGCACCTTGAGCTGCCACCTGGATGGCTCAGTGGATAGAGTGTGTGCTCTTAACAGCAAGGCTGCCGGTTCAACTCCCGCATAAAAAAAAACAAACGCAGATTTGCGTCATCCATCTTGCACAGCTGTAATGTATACACGCAAATATGTGTCACCGGTCCACAATGTGTTAAATTCTGAAAGCAGTTAATTTTCAAAGCGGCACATCACAGACTTGAAATTACAAGGCTAATGTCTAAAGTGTTCTTTTTGTTTTGAGAAATCTGGGTTTTACTCTGGTTCTTTCCAAAATGTTATACCAGGAAGTGCTTAACACACTTTAGAATGTCCCAAAGGTTTTGATATGCTCATCCAAGGTACATTCAGATTTCAAAATGCTTTATGAAAACATGGAGGTTATAAACAAAAATATACACTGGATAAAAGTTAATGTGGGGCCGGCTGAGTGGCGCGATGGTTAAGAACTGGCTTGGGACGCCAGAGGGCCCCGGTTCGGAACCCACATATGAGGACCAATGACACTGCCCTCTACAGCTAAGATGCTGAGCAACAGCTCGACCTGGAGCTGGGCTGCCGTGAGTTACCGGCATCGGTGTAGGCTGCAGCCCTGCTGCAATGGGTTGCCATGGGCTACCGTGTGTAGCCAGCAGCCGCGGTGAGCAGCCGTCCAGAAGCCGGCCCGGGAAGAGGGCAATGATGGTGCCAACTTGGGCCAGTGAAGCAACGTCCTCCACAACTAGACTGAAGAACAAAACGACAGCAACTTGTCTG
>NW_017731888.1:1240552-1250734 GCF_001890085.2 Hipposideros armiger
CTACCGTGTGTAGCCAGCAGCCAGCGTGAGCGGCCAGCAGCCGCAGTGAGCGGCCGTCCAGAAGCCGGCGACTGATCTGCCTCGCCCTGGAAGAGAGCAATGATGGTGTCTACTTGGGCCAGTGAAGTAATGTCCTCCACAGCTAGACTGAAGAACAAAAGGACACCAACTTGTCTGTTCCCCTTCCCCCAATTCCCCAGCACTGTTCCCATGCCCCAATCCCCCAATAAAAATCTTTAAAAAAAAAAAAAAGTTAATGTGATAAAGTATGTCAAAATGTTATTTAAGCAGGCCTGAAGGGCGTTCCATGTATTCAAAATGTAAAACAAACTGCCACCCAAGAATACTCTACCCAGTAGAGTCGTCCTGCAGAACCCAAGGAAAGATAATGAATTTTCCTGAGAAGCAAAATCTAAAGGAGTTCATTGCCACTAGACCAGCCTTCCAAGAAATGCTAAACGGACTTCTTTAAGCTGAAAGGAAAGGGTGCTAAATAGTACCAAGAAAACATTAAAGTATAAATCTCACTGGTAAAAGTAAATAAACAGTAGAATTCGTGCTCACTTCGGCAGCACATATACTAAAATTAGAACAATACAGAGATTAGCATGGCCCCTGCGCAAGGATGACATGCAAATTCGTGAAGCGTTCCACATTTTTAATAAATAAATAAATAAATAGTAAAATGTGGATAATGAAATGTTGTAAAGGTGGTGGGTTCATCACTCATAAAGCCAGTATGAAGGTTAAAAGACAAGAGCAGTAACAACAACTACAGAAATCTGTTAATGGATATGCAAGATAAAAAGATGTAAACTGTGAAATAAAGAAACATAAAACATGGGGGGACATGTAGAGCTTCAGAGTACATTCACATTTAAGTGGTTGTCAACTTAAAATAGACTGTTGTAAGTTGTTTTAATAAAGCCTTGTGGTAAACACTAAGAAAAACCAAAAGATACACAAAAGATAAAAAGAAAGGGATCCAAGCATACCACTAAATAAAATCATGAAAGGAAGAGAAGGAGCAAAGAAATTACAAAACAGCCAGAAATCAAAGAACAAAATGGCAATAAGTACATACCTATCAATAATTACTTTAAATGTAAATAGACTAAATTCTCCAATCAAAAGACATACAGTAGATGAATGGATAAAAAAATAAGACCAATTTGTATGGTGCTTATAAGAGACCCACTCAGATTTAAGGACACACACACACACACACACACACACACAATGAAAGTGATGGGATGGAAAAAGATACTTCATGCAAAATGGAAACCCAAAGAAAGTTGGGGTAGCTATGATTACATCAAAAATAGACAAAATAGGGCCGGCCGAGTGGCGCGATGGTTAAGAACTCGCTTGGGATGCCAGAGGGCCCCGGTTCGGATCCCACATATGAGGGCCACTTGTCTGTTCCCCTTCCCCCAATTCCCCAGCATTGTTCCCATCCCCCCAATTCCCCAATAAAAATCTTTAAAAAAAAAAATAGACAAAATAGGCTTTAAAACAAAGACTGTAATAAGAGACAAAGAAGGTCATTATGTAAGGTCAATGCAACAAGAGGATATAACATCTGTAAATATTTATGCATCCAACATAGGAGATGCTAAATAAGTAGAAGAAATATTAACAGAACTAGAGAGAGAAATAGACAGCAATACAATAATAGTAGGGAACATTAACAGCCCACTTTAATCGACAGACAGAACATCCATACAGAAGATCAATATGGAAACACTGGCATTAAATGACATGTTAGACCAGATGGACTTCACAGACATGTACAGAATTTTCCATCCAAAAGCAAGAGAATACACACTCTTCTCAAGCTGCACATGGAGCATTATCCAGGATGGATCATATGTTACGCCACAAAACAAGTCTTTAAAAAGTTTGAAATCACATCAAGCACCTTTTCTGACCACGATGGTATGAACTAGAAATCAACCACAAGGCTAAAACTGGAAATATCACAACTATGTGGAGATTAAACAACATGCTACTGAACAACCAATGTGTCAAAAAGGAAATCAGAAGAGAAATAAAAAAATTACCTGAGACAAAGGACAATGGAAATACACCAAAACTTACAATGCAGCAAAAGCAGCTCTAAAAAGGAGGGTCACAGTGATAAGTGCCTACCTCAAGAAACAAGAAAGGTCTCAAATAAACAGCCTAAATTCATACCTCAAGGAGCTAGAAAAAGAACAAAGCTCAAAGTTAGTAGTAAAAAGGAAGTAAAGATCAGAGCAGAAATAAATGAAATAGAGACTAAAAATAACAATAGAAAAGATCAATGAACCAAGAACTGTTTTGTTTTGTTTCTTAGCTGAGCCATCCTGCCACCTGTTGGCAGCTCAGCAGCAGCTCAGCTCAGGCCAGGAATCGAACCGGTGACCCTGTGGCTCACAGCTCGCATTCTTGAGTGAGCTCTTAACCGACTGAGCCACTCGGCTGGCCCTCCAAGAACTGTTTTTTTAAACATAAACAAAATTGACAAACATTTAGCTAGACTCACCAAGAAAAGAAGACTCATAATATCATAAATGAAGGAGATGTTACAACTCATACCACCGAAATACAAAGGATCATAAGAAACTAATATGAAAAATTACATGCCAACAAATTGGACAAGCTAGAACAAACAGCCAAGTTCCAGAAACATACAACCTACCAACACTGAATCATGAGGGGAAAATCTGAACAGGCTGATTACTGTAAGAGTAAGAAGACTAAATCAGTAACCAACAACCTCCCAACAAACAAACATACAGGACCCGATGGCTTCACTAATTAATTCTGTCAAACATCTAAAGAAGAATTACTATCAATCCTTCTCAAACTCTTCCAAAAATTAGAAACGTAAACATTTCTGAACTCATTTTACCAGGCCAGTACTATCCTGAAACCAAAACCAGACAAGTACACACACACATACACACACACACACACACACACACAAATTACATGCATTATCCCTGATGAACATAGATGTGATCATCCTCAACAATGTATTAGCAAACTGAATTCAGCAACACACGAAAAGGACCACACATCACAATCAAGTGGGATTTGATCCGGGATCAAACGGGATCAAGTGTATTAAAATTACGCTGTTGGGAGCCACTTGGAGCACCTCTTGTAATTGCAGGTCAAATGTGACTTGTATTCATCTTTTGTTATCAGTATATATTGAGTATTACTATTTTAATACAGTTTTTTTCCTTTCTTAAAATGTGTATACATTTTTTTGGCACCCTCTGTACACACGGTCATAGGATGTGAAGTACAGCATAGGGAATATCGCCAGTGGTATTGTAATCACTCTGTACAATGTCACAGGGGTAGTAGACTTGGGGGTTATCACTTTGTGAGGGGTGTAAATGTCTAATCATTATGTTGTTTTGTACACCTGAAACTAAAAAAAAGATAAAAATAAAAACAAAATAAGAGAGATTTATTTGTCTTATGTAAGCCACTGTTATTATGGGTCTTTGACACATACTGCCAAAACTGTATCTTCAATTTCCTCAGCTATAATATGGGTTTAATAATAATACAGTAATACCTTGGTTTGTGAGCACAGTTCGTTCTGGAAACAAACTACTCATATTGCAGGACATCGCTCATTTACCACGTTAAAATGTATTTGAAATGTCTGCTCATCATGCAGAACACTCACAAACCATGTTACTCGCAATCCAATATTTTACTGTACCTATATCTCAGATGATTGTAAAGATTAAATGCTTTAACTAAAAAGAAGAAAGTGTAACCGCATAACCAGCTCAAACTGGTCCCATCCTGTTTCTAATGAGATGCTGAATTGCCTTTCAGAGACAACAGAGCAAACCTATGAGTCAGGCAGCCAAAGCGTGGAGAGAACTCTGACCTCCGCCTGCTGTGGAATTCAAGGACTGGGCCTGACCGAAACGTGAACTCCGGAACCATTTCAGAAGCAAAGGGACTGCTGTCTGGGAAGATGGGGCCCTGACGCTCCTGGCCATGTATCTCTTAATGTAAGTGGTCAGATTCCAAAACCACTCCACTCCAGCACCTCCGCATGCCAGCCTGGGGCACTGTCCCCCCGACCCCAAACCCAGCATGAGGAGAGCTTGGAGCCATGCCCCGTCTCCTTGCTGGTGGGCCTTTCTCCAAACCCAATGCCACATGTTGGCTTCTATGAATGTCCGGCAACGAGCCCTGAATCAGTGACAAAAGCAGCTTCTCTGTGTGGCCACCAGGAAATTCACTGGGCTCAGTCTTCAGCTGAACAACTTGCGCCCTCACACCAGCCTCATGTGTGTGCAATTCTCAGCCAAATTTCAAGTCACAGAGCTTGAAAAATAGGTAAGACCTAAAGGTTAGGCAGGCTCTTCCATGACCTGGCTCTGCTCGGCAGTAACTTACATGCTGTGATCCGGGTTCCGCTGGTTACTCTCTTTTTCCAGCTCCTGACTCCTGGACTCACACCTTTTCCAGCCATCTTCTGTTTTAATCCAACTCCATCCAGGAGATCTCCAATCCTGACCCAAAAATGGCATAGTTCTCCTATAAAAAAGTTAACTTATGTTTAAAAATATATGTATAATAAACAAGTTTCTTTTCACTTAGAACATTTCTTCATTAACTTAAAAGAATAAAGTTTTCACTCAGTATTTAAATGTCCACATGGGCCTTAAATGTTGACCAGGCTTGGTGGTAGGGCAGTGAGGGTAACACAGGGCCTCCGTAGTACCAGAGACGAGCCGGGTGAGGGTGGCTGGATTCACTAGCCCAACGCTGCATACGCTGTGAGCTCACCAGAGGTGACATCTCCGCTCGCGCCTGAAGGAAGGACACGTGGGGTGGGGGAGTGACCGAGGACAGGGAGCACTTTCGCCAAACAGAAATGAGAAGCAACGCGGCATGAAACACGTTTCTGTCCATCAGCTGTGTGGCTGAGTCACGCAGAAGCTCACAGCATCAGCTGGGGGGTGGGGAGGGGGCTAGAAGAAGGGGGCGCTTCAGGGAGAGATCGAGTCAAAGAGCTGGAGGGCCGAGAAAGGAGCTTCACAGGTACATGATCCGATTACACGCAGCCTGACAAAGAAACTAGGGTTACACTGTGCAGAACAGAGAGGGGTGCACCTGGCAGCAGAAAAAAGTCAGCACTGGAGGCCACTGACCACTGACAGGCCTTTACAAGGTGACGAGCACAGCTGCAACAGGAACGGTGGGAAGAGACAAGTCAGAAATGTTCAGGAGGCGGAGGCAACAGCAGCAACAGGAGGCAAGGGGCGCCCGCCGTGTGCGTGCGCTGGTGCCTTCCCACTCGCTGCCTCCAAGGGAAGCTGGCTACAAGGTCCCAAGAGGACCACGGCCAAGGGCCAGAGCCGGGCTGGCTGGGTGTGCGAGGGGAATCGAAGCAATAACCCGATTTGGATTTTGGGCACATGACTGCGGTTAAGGAACAAAGAGGCGCTGGTTTCAGTTTGGGACATGCCTGTCAGGTTAGCTATGCTTCTGGGGGCAGGCACTGTACTAGGCTCCAGGTATAAACCTTACGTACGACCTAAAAATTATGAAACATGCACTGTTACTTTCATGAAGCTTACAAACGGGTGACATCCTGACCTCAAACACCAGCTCCTCATTGCCTGAAATCACCTTCCTTTGATCAGCAGTTCTCAACCCCTGCTGCGCATTAAGTCTTGGGAGGGTTTAGAAAACACAAGTGCTCAGACCATCCCAGACCGATTACATATGAGTATTCGCGGTGATGGCTACTTTTTTTTTTTAAAGGCCCACCAGTAATTCTCAAGCACTGCGAGGGCTAAGAGCTGCCTCAGGTGTTCACATCACTGATGCAGTGTCAAAGCCCCAGAAAGGCTTCCCTGGCCTCGGGTCCCGTCAGCTCCCTGACTGCTCGTCTGCCCGTCCATGATCTCTATGCCATCACCTGGTGTCCTCACAGTAATAAGTGTATCTGTCTTCCTCCAAGAAAATGCAATGTCTTGTTCAACTCTGTACCCCAATTACCTGACCAGTGCCAGTCAGGCACATAGCAGGAGCTCGGTAACACTGAATGAACGCATGCACAGACAGACCCACGGTCCAGGAGGCAGAGTCAGGCCGGAGAACAAGGTAGGAAAACCATCAGCACTTTTACACAGTTATCAAGGCCATGGAAAGAGGTATTACAGACGGAGGATATGGAGTAGGAAAAGAGAGCCGAGGGGAAAACTCTAAGGGCCACAGGCAGTCATTTAGGGACAAGCAGATGAAGACGCGCCAAGAAAGGAAACTGAAAAGGAAGACATGCAGAGCTAGGGGAAGCAGAAAGTCAAGAAAACAATGTATTTTAAGAAAGAAATGATCGACAAAGTTGCTATCCTTTTGTTCTTCAGTCTAGTTGTGGAGGACATGACTTCACTGGCCCATGTTGGTATTGTGATCATTGTGCTCTTCCCGGGTGAGGCAGAAGATGTTATAAAGAAGACAGTAATCTAAAAACTGAAAAGTATACATTGAATTTACCTACAAAATGGTAGCTGATAACTCAACCAAAAATAGTTTCAGTCGAGTACTGTGTTACATTAATCTCATGTGCAAAGTGGACTTGGGGTGTTGTACTAATGTGGACTATTTATATTACAGAGTACACGAGAGATGAAGGCATTCAAATGCCAACTCCCAACTATGTTTAGTATAACTAACAAAGAAGGTTATTTAAGTAGGCATTTATACTGGCTTAGAAGAAACAAAAAGTTTTTCAGAAGGAAATTATAAGCCTTCAGCAATATTCCTGGCTTAGTGACAAGAGCTCAGCTCCCAAACTGATATATAAAATGAATGATGAAGTCATTTTCCTTTGTACCAAGATGATCTCAAAGCCTTGCTAAACTTAATTTATAATCAGAAAGCATCTTTTTCAATCACATATTGATTAATTTAAATTATTGCTTTAGAAGAGACTTAAAAAGCATTCCTTTAAACTATTTTGACAAGGCTCATCTCACAGGTTAGTTTCACAATCTGATCACCCTAAAATGCAAAAGCCACCACTCATGTCCAGCCAGTCCACAGACTTATCTAAGGCTGTCTCCAACAGGATGCACCCGATTTTCTGATTTTCATGAAGCTTCAGATATTGGCCACAGAACACACACAAGAGAAGTCCCATGATGTAACAGATGACACTTAAATGGCAAATGTAGTATCATGAAAAACATGTAAGAGAAAAATATGTTAGGACCATCTCTGATGACTGTCAAAGTATCTCTCAATATCATGCTAAAACTGTGGATTAAGAATTCTGTGACTTAAAAAAAAAATCAAATGGCAACTGTGCAAAGTATCGTTAAATAGACCAAACACAGGGAGACTTCCGTGACAGGCATTCAAGAAGACAGAACACATTATTATGCTGCGTGCCCCTTGCCAAACGGTGCATGCACCATCTAGCTAGGGAACTGAAAAACAACAGCAAAACAAATGAGAAACCTCTCACACAATATAATATATATTTAAAACATATAAAAACACTGACATAAGCGCAATTTTGTGACGTGAGTGCCAACAGTAGTACAGAGAATGACTTGAAGAAATTCATAGGAAAAACAAGTCATCGGAGAAACCTCTGAGGGGAACCTGGGACTTGAGCTTGGCCTTCAAGCATAGTTAGATCTTCAGTGAATGAGGCGGCAAGGGGAAAACACCAGTCACAGAAACGGTGACAGTCTATGGGACACATTGGAGAATAAAAAGCCAAAACAGAGAAATGGATAGGGAGGCTGGCAGGCAGCAGCCAAGAAAGGTGACTTGAAGCCAGATCTCGAGAACGTTGACTATCAAAGGGATCTGGACTTCTCTAAGTAACTGCAAGTTTCTGAGCTATGTAGCAACGCAAGCAGTTGTGCTTTGGACAACCTCCCAGGGCCTGCAGGACAGACAGAATGGGAGAACGGACACAGAAAGAACTCATTAGGCAACAGAAGCTTCCTGCCAACACCTCAGCTAACAAAACCTTCTAAAACGATGACACACACACACACAGCAGTTCCCCGCTTAGCCACTCTGTCCGCGTGCCGCTTAACACACATTCAAGCCTCTCATCAGTCCCTGTCGCCTTTATGGCAGTTCCCACTGTCAAGTTGTCAGCTTGGTGTTTCCAGGAAGATAATGGATTCTTTTACAAAACCCTACAGACACTTTACTTTCACTTTAACAGCTCTTCAGAAATGCATCTATTGTACTTAGCCCGGATTTTCCAGCTGTTAAGTGTTTGTATCTTGCTCCATTGTTGCAAGGAGGAAAAGCAGCTAAATGGACCATGGAAATAAAAACAGTACATTTCCAAGGTTTTTATTTTTAACAGAGGAAAACATGTTTCTCCGTAGATGTGTGTACTGATGGATCTGCCCCGTTATGCTCTCTGGATTACAGTGAAGTTTTATTCTAAAGTGCAATCTTACACAGATCATGAAGTGCAAAGCAGACTCCAGAAGCAGAGTTATTATGAACAATAACAAAAAAGCCATTGGAGGGGGCTGTGTGTCACAAAGATAAGTTGCAATTTGAAAGGCCTGGGTCTCAACTTTTCAAAAATATTCCCATCTAACTTTTAGAATGATGATGACCCATCACTTTTTGAGAATTATGTATCTGTTCTACTGAAGACTTGAAATGCTACGGTTTTGGGGTTTTTAAGGTTTTTCACTTAAAATTACCTTTGTTGTCAGAATTTTGAAATACAAAAACCAAAACAAAACAACTAGAAATTACTCCTGACAAAGACGTGTAAGAGCAACTTTCAAAGGGTGACTACTCAGTGGGAAAGAGCTGGTCCAATCTGCAACCGCAGGCACACTGTATGCCAACGTGTCCTGGCGTCTGAGAGCTACTGTGACCCCCTGTCCCTGCTGCACCGGGCAGGGCCTGTGGGCAGAGCCTGGAGCGGGGCTTCCAGAAGCTCCAAGGCCAGTGGAGAATCCTGACAGGAGAGAATCAGAACCAACGGAGGAATGTTGCTTTCAACAAGCACCCTTTGTGTTAACCAGTAACAGTGACAGTGAACATTTACTAGATCTTGGCATGGGCATCACGGAACGAGATCCCTGTATCGCCACTTTCAGTCCTCGCACTGCCCCAAGGTAGGAAATGTTCTCATCACCATCTTACAGGTTTAATTCTCTGTTTTATGGATGAAGAAACTGAGGTCAAAACTTGGGGAGAGCTGGCGTTTGCTCCTGGAATCTCACTCCGGGGGCCACGCTGTCACTGTGTTCTCATGACAGCAACTCCGGAACACCCTGTGAAAACTGATGTTGTAAAAACTGCAGTTATTTTATATTATTTACAGTTCACATTTCACCAGAAATGATCTAAAGTAATAATTGATTTCAATATAAAAACACCAAGACAAGGAAAACATGACAGGAAACAACTAATAAATTTTAAAGCGCTGCATGTATTTTTCCATTTGTTTTTAAGTGAGATGAAAAGGAAATGGAGTAACCGGTTTACAGCACTTATTGGGCTGAACGAGAGCGAGCGCCGTAAATACTATAAACATATAAAACAAACCGGTTATAATGAAAATAATGGTAAGGAGGTTTCATAGAGGAGAAAAGCCGGCAAAGGAGTTTTTACCCTTTATTTCTTTCTTTTCATCATAAAATTTTAGAAAGTCATTTTAATTGTTCTAAGAAAGAACGACCGGTACTCAATTTGATAAGCATTTGAGCTTTATTGCTTTCTTTTCCTTACAAGATTTCCAAGTAATTTAGGGTCAAACGTGAATATGGATTATAATTGCGAAAAATATCTGATCCGGAAAGAACAACAAGAAATGGCAGATTGAGGGCTGAGGATCAGAAACGGGATTGACCGTAAGAACGGCCGAGCGGCGGACGCTTCGCGGAAACGGAGACCGAGAGACACAAGAGGGAAACGGGACGTGAGAGGACAGAAAACGCGTCTTTTTCGATCGGGCTGACACGGAGCGGAAAGGACGCGCGCGGAGCCGGAGGCGGGATCCGGGGGGTGCGCCGGACCCCGAGTTCTCACAGCGCGAGCCGGGGGTGGGGTGGAGGGACCGGGGCGGAAGCGGGTCCCGGCGGCGGCGGCGGCGGCGGGGGGAGGGACGCGACGCTCAGCGCGGCGGCCGCGGGGAGAGCAGCCGCGGCGGGG
>NW_017731888.1:1250844-1264021 GCF_001890085.2 Hipposideros armiger
CTCAGGACGCCCGGAGCTCACCTGGCGCGGACGCCCGTCCCACCGGCGGCGCGTTCCTGGGCGGAGGCCCGCTCCCCTCGGGCCGCGGTGGCGCCGCGCGGGTTTATTGCCGGAAGCCGCCCGCGCGCGGCCTCCCGGGAAGGCCCGCCCCCAGCCGCGCTGATTGGCAGGCGCGTCCCCGAGGCCGTGGGAGCGCGCGTGCGCAGTGTGGCTGCCTCGGGCGGAGCGCGGAAGCCCGAGCCGGGCCCGCAGGGGACGGGGGTGGGGATGGGGGTGGCGCGCGTGGGGAGCGCAGCCTTGTGGGCTGCGTGTCTTCACACCGGAGGAGCAGGGGAGGGCCCTGGACCCCGGTGGCCGTCTGGTCGTGGCCACGCAGCCGCAGCC
This sequence comes from Hipposideros armiger, assembly GCF_001890085.2. Lineage (NCBI taxonomy): Eukaryota > Metazoa > Chordata > Mammalia > Chiroptera > Hipposideridae > Hipposideros > Hipposideros armiger. The sequence continues at coordinate 1,251,229 of NW_017731888.1, forward strand.
GCAGCCCCGCCCCTGCGGTCGGAACCTCCGAGGTGCAGCTTAGGTCGCCCCCAGACCTGTGCGCCCCGTTCCCTTTGATGCTTTAAGGCCCAAGGACTTTATAAACAATTGAGAATACTGTTCAGATCCTTCTAGAAGACTAAAGGTTCTGGGGAACTAGCTTCAACATGTGGGTTTTTCCCCCAATTAGGAAAAAATGAACGTAGCGGTTCGGGGAAGGGACGTGGGGACGTAGGGCGCTGCGGAGGCGGCGGGGCTCGGGAGACGCCGGGGCTGGGAGTCCGGAACGGAGGCGTGTGAACCAAGGAAGGCCTTCACGTCTCCGCTCGTTTTCCTCACGGGAAAAATGGGGGCGGCAGCAGTGCTTACCACACGGGATTTTTATGAGTTAAATGAGCCAACATAAGCAAAATATGGAAAACTACTTGGTGTATAGTGAGCGATATGTCAAGTGCTTGATCTTAGTGCTTTACAAAATGTGTTTTTATACTTGGGACACATGCAGGAAGCATGTAGTAGGTATTCATATTTTAGAAAAATGTTTTTGTATATAATTTCTGACGTGCTTATTACAAGTGTTCTTTAACTGTATGCTTTTAAAATAACATCCCTGCCTTCTGTGTGCCTGGCGCCTAATAAAGAGCATTGAATGGCTAAGTGGCCCCTGGGAATGTGTACCTGGCTGCCTCTTCCACCTCCACCGGGGTTATGCTTTGTTCTGGTAAGATCGTGGGGCGCTCTTGGCCGGATAGGGTAGTTTTCCAGGGCTGCAGGTGGGCTGGGAGGATGGGAAAAGAAATGGCAGCAGCTGGATCCTCCATTTGCCCAGAGACAAAACATGGTGTGGATCCCACTGCTGCAACTGTTTTGTCGGAGGCACTGAAATCAATTGTGATTCAGCAAAGGTTAATGGAGAATTTACTCTGATGTAAAACGTGGTTAAACACAGACCATACACACACACACACACACAGTCTAAACGTCAGCTCAAAGCTTCCCCTTTAGAAATTGGGGGAGTAAATCCTCCTGAATGCCAGTAGAGTGGAACCATATCATCCTGGCCACAAAAGTGCTCCGGACTGGAATTCCAAAATCCAAGCTGAACCTACAACTAACTACTCCAGCTAATCACTGAGTCTTTTAGGCAAGTCACTGCACCTCTCCAAGTCTCCATTTTCTCATATATAAAATCAGGATACTGGGGCCGGCCGAGTGGCTCAGTTGATTAAGAGCTTGTTCAAGAGTGCAAGCTCTGAGCAACAGGGTGGCCGGTTCAATTCCCACATGGGCCAGTGAGCTGAGCCTGAGCTGAGCTGCCAACAGGTGGCAGGATGGCTCAGCTGGTGAGAACACATGCTCCTAACAACAAGGTCGCCTGTTCGAGATGGTGGGCTACGCCCACAACTAAAGACTGAACTCAGCACTCTGAGCTGAGCTGCCACCAGGATGGCTCAGTGCATAGAGAGTGTGCTCTTAACAACAAGGCTGCTGGTTCGACTCCTGTGTGGGATGGTGGTTACGCCCAAGGGCAACTATTTGAACACAGCACCTTGAGCTGAGCAGCGTGACTGGACTTGGAGCTGAGCTTGCTGCACCCTCCACAACTAAGATTGAAGAACAACTTGGCTGTTCCCCTCCCCCAATTCCCCAACACTGTTCCCCTCCCCCAATTCCCCATTTTCTTTAAAAGAAAAAATCAGGATATTACATTTATACCTTTAATTGTTCAAAATTATTTTTGCAGTAGACTGTAAGCTCCACGAGAAGTATGGAGGGAGGCTATCAGAAGACACAGTGAGGCTGGCTTTGTACACAAAGGGGTCACTAGCTAGGAATGCAGGCAGCCTCTAAAGTTGGGGAAAAAACAAAAAAGTGGATTCTCCTCTATAGGGGCCAGACGGACGCCCCTGAACACCTTAATTTTAGGACCCTGACCTTCAGAGCCAAAAGATAATCTATGCTGTTTCAAGCCACCGAGTTCCTGGTAATTTGCTGCGGCAGCAGCAGGAGACTAGCACAGGGCATGGAGGGTCCAGGTGGGAGAGAAGGCGGCGTCACAGACGCGAGCCTGGAGGGCCAGTGCACTTGTCGCGTCTGGGCAGGACAGGTGCGCAGCTGACTGCTGCTGTTTACTGAGGAGCAAGCCATCCACACTGGGGCGCCTGTGCTCTCTACCCGGTCCCGGGTCCTGGGTTGAGCTCCTGGCCCTTCTCTGAACCAGCAGACTTCTCATCACACTCCTCCCTTCGTGCTCACTCCCTCTGCACCCACAGACTACCCGTCAGAGACAGAGGCCCCGCCTGTGCCACCCGCTGGCCACGCTGGCATGGGGTGACAAGCACCCCATTGGAAGGGACCCCTCTTTCATCTAGCAACGGGGAAAGTGGTCTTTGAGACATCAGTCTGCCACCTTTCTGGAATGCAGCATTTTGAATAAACCTACTTTTCTTTCCACCAACCCTTGTCTTTTGATCACTGGCTCATGAGCGGCATGCAGCCGAACCTGAGTTCAGTAACAGTGTGCGATCGGTCCAGCGGCTTCTCCGTCCGTCGGTGGAAATTGTTCATACGTGGTCGTGGAGAGAGCAGACTCGAATGTCAGACGAACCAGGCTCCAGTCGCCGCGCTCCCACAGGCCAGCTCCTCAACCACCTGTGCCTCCGTTCTGTGGACGGAGAAGGGGCCACAGGTTAAACCCGACAAGCTCAGGAGACCGAAAATAACCACATAGGATGGTGTGAACATAAAAATATCCCTAACTAAGGTGGGCCATGGCGGGAGGTCACATCCTTGGCCTGTGGCTTTCTTGACAAAGGTCAATCTCTACCTTAAGTGAGCCTTCTATTGTCTTTTTGCATCTAGGATAACATGCCCTTGGAATGTCAGTCATCCCTTTTTCAGACCAGAGCAGGAAGCTACAGAATCCCTAATTATTATTCTTGTTCCCTGATTACCATCTCCTTGTGCTGTAAAAAGTGAACTATTAACTATCCTGCACCCACCTATGTGAAAGAAGTACCTGTCTCTCCAATTTACTCTTATCCAATCCCAGAGGTTTCCCCACTTTGCTTTCTCCCACCCCCTTAACCGATCACCAATGGATTTCATGTTACCTTCCTCCTTTTATTCTGTGTATAAAATAAGCTGCAAACTGCCATTTTCTCAATTTGTTGAGATTTTGCTTCCTGGCAATCATTGTCAGTTTGGCTCAGATAAACTCCTACAAGCTTTCTCTTAGGCTGGATGTTTTTTCGTTGATAGTTTTCTCTTTTGATCGATAGGGATATCAGTTTTCCCCCACAGCAATGTTGTGATGACTGAGTGAGCTGTAGTCACTTGTCCTTAACTCAGGGCAGGGCCTAGTGCAGGGGAGCATCAGCTGAAACTCACACACATTCTCCTCCTTGTCACTACTGTCATCATAAAATCTGTCATGCTCACCACACACAGCAAAAATGCCATGTCACTCCAGGATCTTGGCCAGGAACTAGATGGACCTCACCAGGGAAGGAGAGCGGTAGAAATTGTGGTTTTTGAAAAATTATGTCAGTGTAGTTTATATAATGCCATTTAATTCACCTTTCAAAAAAGAATGTAAAATTAGGGTCCATCTCTTTTTTTTTTTTTTTTTTAAGATTTTATTGGGGAATTGGGGGAGAGGAACAGCATTGGGGAATCGGGGGGAAGGGGAACAGACAAGTTGGTGTCCTTTTGTTCTTCAGTCTAGTTGTGGGGGACGTTGCTTCACTGGCCCAAGTTGGCACCATCATTGCGCTCTTCCCGGGCGAGGCAGATCAGTCGCCGGCTTCTGGACGGCCGCTCACCGCGACTGCTGGCTGCCGGGGTCCTGCCTCGGCGTTCCAGTGAACAGTACCTGAAGTGGGGGGCGAGGTTTAAGGAAAAAAAGAGACAAAGAGACAAAGAGGGTCCGGGAGGACTGGAAGCATTCTTAGCAACCAGCCCCGAGTTTATTTTTCCTCCCCATTATATACCCCCAGAGTACATGTAACACAGAAGGGATGAATATGCATAACTTCATTAAAAGTACATCATTAGTTACCAACTAGAAACCTGAAGGTCAGTGGAAAATTTAGAGGGTCAGTTTCCCAGGAAACTATCTTCCCCAAAGCCAAACAGCCCTCTATCTTCGTGTGTCTTCTAAGGAACTGGCTTTCTCACCACATGCCTCAAGGTTAAGTAAGCATCCTCCAGGTGCAGAAAGGAGCAAGAAGCAAAACAAGTTATACTACAGTAAAGCCAGCCTGCATGGCTCCCAACAGCTGGCTACACACGGTAGCCCATGGTAACCCATTGCAGCAGGGGCTGCAGCCTACACCGACGCCGGTAACTCACGGCAGCCCAGCTCCAGGTCAAGCTGTTGCTCAGCATCTTAGCTGTAGAGGGCAGTGTCACTGGCCCTCACATGGGATCCAAACCGGGGCCCTGCTGCTCAGAGCTGGCGTCCCAAGCCAACTCCTAGCCAAGGCGCCACTTGGCCGGCACAGGGTCCATCTCGATAATAACAACAAGTTGTCAAGAGAGAACCATCTATCCTGTCAGGAGAAGCTCGGGGGAGGGCTGGACTAGCTGCAGATGGGCAGCAGTTGTACTTCCCATGCCTCCTGGAGGGCCCCAGGGGCCCTGGAAGGAGTGGCAAAGCACCCCAAAAGTCCCTCCACTGTACTGGAGAGGCATGAGGAGAAATGATTCTAATTAGAAAGAACCCAACGTTGAAGGTCAAGTATGATAGGAGATGCTGAGTAGATATCACTAATTATCACTTTAATGAATAAATCAACTGCAAAAACAGTAGCAGGGACTGCTAACTCTGCAAGAAAATCCTGAGTCTAACTGGGAGCCACGCTCTGGGAGCAAAGCTCAGAGACAATTTGCAGGTAGCACTGAAAGGGGGTGTGCCCATGCCTTCCTGTCAGAAAATGTTAGCCTGCTGTGTGCAATCATGTAATCATGAATCTACCCAGTGAAGGACAGAAACCTCAGCCCATCCACTCTTTCTTCTTCTCCTTAAAAATATTTTTCCCCCATTGCTTGTTTTCTACTGCGGAACTGACTGAGGGTGTGGAATTACCCTCTGCTGCCAGCCCATTAACTGTTTAAATCCTAAGGGGATCACAAGAGAAGCAGGCAGCTGGAGAGGGGAACCTCCTTCAGCAATCTGCAAAATAAAGACTCCCTCCCACCAGGAAATGCTGGGCCAGGTGAGGGGGGAGGCTGGAACCAGCCCCCAGGGTCTTCTGCTCCCCGCTGAGCTTCCTGTCCCTGCCACCTCTTCACTCCCACACACACTCCAAGAAGCAAAGGGGGAAAAGGGGAGGCAGGCAGAGTTCTTTGGGACTCATCACGTAAGGACATGAGCAGTGGGGCAAACCCATATATCACTCGCCTGGGACCCTCCACCACACCCGACCTCCTTGTGCAAGCTGGTCTTTGCCGCAGAGCCAGGCTCTGTCCCCAGAGAAGGGTGCCAGTGGTCCCCGGGTTGATAGGCAGTCTACAAAGGACGAACTGGGATGCAGGCTCACCTCACATGGCTGGAGGTAAGACTGTTGTTTTTATTGTCCATGGCCCAGCATCTGGCTAAGAGTCTACCTGAGGGGACGCAGGTGTGGGAGGAAGAGGCTGCCATCGCCCAGTGTGCAACTTACGGGAGCTGGGAACGCGTAGCATGACTGGGCGGCAAGCCCAGGTGGTGGTCTTCCTGCGGCTCACTCCCGCCCTCCCGCTGGTCTGAGGACCTTCAAAGATGAATAATAACCAGCTAGGAGTCAGCCGGGGGCCAGGTAGGTCATGGAGAAATATTACAGTCAGGCAGGAAGAAGATATTAAGCAGAGGAGAGCCTACACAACCCATGAAAATGAGAAACAAACTGCTGGCAGTTACCACCACTCGCATTTAACTATGCGCTGGGGTCCCAAGGCACTGCAGTAAAATAAAAATTAGAAACAGTAAGAGTTATAGGGAATGAAAAAGTAGAGCAAAACTATTATTTTCTTGCCAATGATACAAGTGACTACATGCAAAATCCAAGAGAATCTATGAAGAAACTACTGAGATCAATAAAAGTCTCACAAGATTTCCAGGGAACAAGAGCAAAGCACAAAATTCACAGAATTTCTTTACAACAGCAATAACCACAGGGTATAATTTAAAAGCATCATTCACAGTGTCAGCAAAATCTGAAGCATCCATATTCACAGTCAAACCTAACAAGAACGTGCAAGACCTTCACAGAGAAGACAAGAAACACGTTATTGAAAAATGTAACGGAAGAATGGATTAAATGGGGACAAATGCCAATATCATGGATAGCAACATTCAATATTGTAAGCGAATTCTCCAAAATCTTTCAATTCAATGAAAATTCCACCATAATGTATGGAAAACTTAACAAACTGATTCTAAAGCGTGTATGGACCGGCCTTCAAGCGACAGCAACGCAAGATGGCAGCCACCACGGGCTCGGGAGTAAAAGTCCCTCGTAATTTCCGACTGTTGGAAGAACTCGAAGGCCAGAAAGTAGTAGGAGATGGCACAGTTAGCTGGGGTCTAGAAGATGACAAAGACATGACACAAGATGGACACGGATGATAACTGGGCCTCCCACAACAATTTATGAAAACTGAATATACAGCCTTAAAATAGAATGTGGACCTAATACCCAGAAGCACCCCCCTTTGTAAGATTTGTAACAAAAATGAACATGAATGGAGTTAATAGTTCTAATGGAGTGGTGGACCCAAGAGCCATATCAGTGCTAGCAAAATGGCAGAATTCCTATAGCATCAAAGTTGTCCTGCAAGAGCTTCAGCGCCTAATGAGGTCTATAGAAAATATGAAACTCCCTCAGCCACCGGAAGGACAATGTTAAAGCAATTAATCAAAAAGAAAAATCACAGGCCCTCCCCCTGCCCCCAGTGGATTAAAGCAGACTTCATTTTCCACAGTAGTAAATTTTCTAGATACGTCTTACAGACCTCAAAGTACTGGAAAGGAAGCTCCCATTCAAAGGCAGTTTATTTTATTTTATTTTTTTAAAAGATTTTATTGGGGAATTGGGGGAGGGGAACAGCATTGGGGAATTGGGGAAGGGGAACAGACAAGTTGCTGTCCTTTTGTTCTTCAGTCTAGTTGTGGAGGGTGTCGCTTCACTGGCCCATGTTGGTATTATCATTGCGCTCTTCCCGGCTGAGGCAGTCGCTCGCCGGCCATTGGACAGCTGCTTAAGGCACCTCATGAAAGCTCATGCCCACTGCCAGCCAGCCGCACTGCAGCCTACACCGTCGTCAGTGACTCACGGCAGCCCAGCTCCAGGTCAAGCTGTTGTTCACCATCTTAGCTGTAGAGGGCACAGTGTCACTGGCACTTTTGTGGAATCTGAACCGGGGTCCTGCTGCTCAGAGCTGGCGTCCCAAGCCAACTCTTAACCAACGCGCCACTCGGCCGTCCCAAAGGCAGTTTATCTTAAGATACTGTAAATGATACTAATTTTTTGTTCACCTGAAATATATGTTGTGTTATAAAAAAATAGAATAAAGTAAAATAAAAATATAAAGCGTGTATGGAACAATATGTGTAAAGAAATAGCTCAAGAAATGCCAGGAATTTTATAGTACCTGGAATTTGGTTCAGTAGAATCTGTGTGTGTGTGTGTGGGGGGGGGGATGGCATTGATGAAGCCAAATGAATTGATAATCACGGAAGGCTGGGAAAGGTACATAGGCGTTCACTGTCCTACTTGGTCTACTAGTGCATGTTTCATTTTTTTCTTTAAGATAAAAGTTTAAACAATTTTGAGAAGGAAAAGTAGCTAAAAGTTTTTTTGTTTTTTAAGAAAAAGCAAAATTGGGAGAACTTATGAGAAGGCAAATATATTACAAAAGTGCAGTAACACAAACAGTGTGGCATTAGTACTGCGGTAAAACCAGAGCAGTGAGACCAGAGCGCTCATAAAGAGATTGATGGGCCAGCCAAGTGGCTCAGTTGGTTAAGAGTTGGCTTAAAAGCGCGAGCTCTGAGCAACAGGGCTGCCGGTTCAATTCCCACATGGGCCAGTGAGCTGCACCCGAGCTGAGCTGTCAACCAATGGCAGGATGGCTCAGCTGGTATAACAACGAGATTGGCTGTTCGATGGTTGGCTACGTCCACCCTCAACTAAGACTGAACTTGGCACCTTGAGCTGAGCTGTCGCCCGGATGGCTCAGTGGATAGAACCTGCGCTCTTAACAACGAGGCTGCTGGTTCGACTCCCGCATGGGATGATGGCTACGCCCACCTGCAACTAAGATTGAACACAGCACCTTGAGCTTAGAGGCCACGAGCTGCCAATGGGAAGCCAGATGGGGACTGGCGCCCTCCACAACGAAGACTGAAGAACAACAACTTGGCTGGTCCCCTTCCCCAATCCCCCAACACTGTTTCCCTCCCCCAATTCCCCAATAAAATAAAATAAAAATAAAAAAAGAGAGAGCGAGAGAGACTGAAATTTATTTGGGAATTTGGTGACAGGGTTAAAGTGGCATTACTAGTCAGCGGGACACATTGGACATTCAGTACTCCCTGTGGGAGACTGGGCTCCCAAGTGGGGAAAGCCATTAAACAAGATCACTGCTGCATAAATCAGGTGAACAAAAGGCTAGATGTGGCCAACCAAAAATTATTAGGATAAAACATTGGATTTTGTGATCATTAACACAGTGTGATAGAGGAAAGAGCAGAATAATAATAAACACAGCATAGCACCCTTTATGTAAAGTAACATTCTCAAAAAAACCCCACAAGTTTATATAATGGATACATGTAAATATGTAGACATGTAAATTTTTTTTAAAAGGAATATGAAAGTACAAACCAAACAGACCTAACTGGTTACCACTGGATGAATGAAGGGGCTATAAGTTGTTTTTAAAGGATCCCTAAGCTATATCTGTCATGCATTTTGTTTCCTTTAAAAGGGGTAGAAACAAATATGACAAAATATTTAGTTAAATCTTACTTGTGGAACATGACTGTGTTCTGTAAAAATGCTTTTTATTTTTCCTTTATCTCTAAAATGTCTTCAAAATTTCAAGAAGGCAAAGAAATAAGAAATCCCAAAGAAACAACCACATTGCTAAACACAATCAGAGTCAAGATGAATGATCTTAGGGAAAAAGCTTAAGGAAGAGAGGCCAGGGTCCCCCAGGTCTGCAGGACCAGCTGATAATGAATGAAACCATGGAGGTTAGTTAGCTCACGTAAGAAGCTGTGAGAAGTACAGTGAGTGTGATGGGAATACAGTGCTCAACACGCAGAAGACATGAGGACATCGCAGGCACAATATGACAAAGTGACAAGGAGCTGGTGACAGCTAGGAAGACAATGGAAAAACAACGTGTGTATAACTGATGCAAAGGAAACAATACATAAAAGGGAAAAAATTAAAGATATTGAGAGCTTAAAGGTATTTTTTACAAAATGAAAAACTTTTATCTGTTCATTTTATGTTTCAGGGGGAAAAAAGTTATACGGAAAAATAAGCATTACAGCATATCTTACATAACTCAACTTCAACAAACAGACATCTAAAATCTAGAAAGAAATCTATCTCTCCATAAAGAGGTGCGGCCCCCAAAGGGCTTTTTTTGCTGTTCACCCCGATTGTTAATTTTTAACCTTCATAACAATCACATTCTCCTTATCTGTAATGCCCATATTTGTTTAGTCTTGCTTCTATTTAAATGACTTTTTCTCTTACCATGTTGTTGTGTCCTGGCTTTTTCATCCCCTATATATTTGTTTTAATTGAAATTTTTTGGTTTACATGGCTTTCCCCCAGGGGATTTGGTTGCTTAAGAAAGTTTGTCTGTTGCTTTTATACTAAAGGAAAACGTGGCTAGTTAAAGGTGGATCCATTTCTTTCCTTCAAAACTTTATAGAGTTGCCACAATCTTCCAGCTTTGACTTGCTGTGAAGTCCAAGGCCAGCCTAATTTACCCATCTGTGCTTGCTGCGCTTGTCCTTTTGTAAAGGACACTTATTTATAAGGCTGACTTTCTGGTGAATTTCACTTCCATGACAGATCTGCCCAGAGCAGCCTCGTGGTGTGTGCTTATTACATTAGAGCCCGTTTAGAACACAACTCACATAGCAGAAAAGGTTTATGATTTTCTGTCTTTCACATATGGTTTACTTTTCTCTCAGTCAGCCTCCAGGAGTTATTACTTGTTCTTTGTGTACATCTGTTTTGCTTCAGGTAATGTCTTTCTTTTTTAGTTTACTTTTATTTGAGAAGTGGCACAATAAAGCCAAACATATTGTCACTAGGGATCATAGCTGACCACCTTGTCTCTCCTCCTCCCCCTCCTTAAACCAGAAAAACATGTTCGGTTCATTCTTCCTGGTCTGCGGCACACTGCGCACGTGCATGCCACTCCCACTCCAGCAGGTCCCAGGAAACAGGAGACTGAAGCCTGTGAGCTGGCAGCTTGGGAAAGGGCCACATCTAGAAGCCTCTAAATCCTGGCAGAGGGCCAAGGCTGGGGCCACAGCACAGGTGGGCAGGGTGGGGAAGACAGGCCAGGGGAGGGCCTGGGGCTGCTGGGGCCTCAGGAAACAGATCTGATCCACAGGAGCTAACGCGAGAGGGCTGCCTCAGTGGGTCAGGCAGAATCTGCTCCTTGAGTCATTCGATCAAAGGCCTGCACCCTCTCCACGGGCCCACACTTGCTGTGAAGGCTCTGGAAAGGACCTCTGATGGGTGTTTGAACTCAGTCTTTCGTTTTCTGACAAGACTGGACCAGCCTGCTTCACTCATCAGCCAGAACTCAATTCTAGCTTTCATTGGATTCCCTATTGAAAGATCAAATATCTAATATTTGTGTTTTTTCCATTTAATTGTTGAAAATGTTTTAAATATATATTTAAATTTATATCATATGTATTATATACTATTATACTACATTACCATATAATAATACTATATACTATGTATTGGGTTGTCGAAAGTCATGACGCATTTTTGCAAAGAAAAACAGAAAAAATATGTCATGACTTTTCTGACAACCCAAATATAATAGCTGTATATTATACTTATATGTAACTATAATACTATAGTTATACTCTATATATAATATATGCTGTATATAATATATAGTATATACATATAGTGTAATATACTGTGTAAAATATATTTAATATGTTGTCAATTGTCATATACACCATTTATATAACAATATAATTATAATTTCATATCAAGTATACAATCATATTACGTTATATAATTATGATTATATTATGATCTAGAAGACTTACATGTAACACAATATTGGTAATGCATAATATGTGCATATCAGACATATGTATTTACAGAACCAATGTGATGTCACTGGGCTCATCGGTGGCACCCACATTGCTGAGCACGGGTCTGTGTCTTCCTTTGTCAGTGTCCCAGCGGTTGCTACCACCGGCATCTCCCTGAGGAGGCTCTTCTGCCACCTTCTATGTCCCCAGTGACACTATGTTCATTGGTGACAACCCTGGGTTTGTATTTTCTCATCAGCCATTTCTTACTCTTTCATGCCTTAGAGTAAAGCTTTCTTATCTGTCAAGCTTGTATTTTCTTCACTTGACAAGTTTACCCCCATGGGTCACAGGAGAGGTGGCGTCTGTGGGACATGTTCCTGCAGCACAGCTCATGCAGAACAAACTGCAACCGTGGATGCAGAGTGGACGTCCCTTTCTCCTGGACATTCAGAACTGTGCCCCTCAAATAACATCTTAATAAACTCTGGGACCTCAGAGCAGGAAGCATCTGGCAGCCGACACTGCCCCTCGCTGTCCCGTCTGCACACACAGGACATGTCCTGAGAGATCCCGACTGAATGCAAACGCATGTGAGCAATATGGAAATGAGACGTGAACAAACCCTGTTTGACAAACAAAATCAGAGCTTCTCTGTGGAGGGCGTGGGTGCGTTTAGGTAATGAGGTCTTTTTAAGGGAAGCCAGTGGCACTTGGGAACACCTACGCGGGCATAACAAAATGCAGGCAGCACACGAGAAGGGGACAATAATGCCAGTCACGGCTCTAGGAATTATGCAAACATTAAAAGTGAAAAGTTAAAATGGACTTTCACAGCGAGTATCATGTGAGAAAACCCACTGGACACTCACGATAATTAAACAGCCTGATCACCTGGCTACTAAGTGCGGTCAGTCTTGCATGTGAAAGACCAGCCTCGACTGGCAAGTGTCAATGCTAAATGTGGTCAAGTGGTTAAATCTGAAGTGCACAACATCGTGTTGTTGACTTTGGGCACAATGTCGCACAGCAGGTCCCTAGAATGCATTCATTGTGCTAACTGAAATCGTGCCCACAGAGTAACAACTCCCACCCCACACTCCCAGCCCTTGACAATTACCATTCCACTTTTTTTTTTTTTTTAAATTGGGAAATTGGGGGATGGGAACAGCGCTGGGGAATTCGGGGAAGACGAACAGACAAGTTGCTGTCCTTTTGTTCTTCAGTCTAGTTGCAGAGGATGCTGCTTCACTGGCCCATGTTGGTATATCATTGTCCTCTTCCCGGGTGAGGCAGATCAGTCGCCGGCTTCTGGACGGTTGCTCACGCTGGCTGCCGGCTACACATGGTAGCTTATGGCAGCCCACTGCAGCAGGAGACTGCAGCCTACGCCGTCGCTGGCGACTCACGGCAGACCAGCTCCAGGTCGAGCTGTTGTTCAGCATCTTAGCTGTAGAGGGCAGTGTCACTGGCCCTCATATGTGGGATCCGAAC
>NW_017731888.1:1264026-1272877 GCF_001890085.2 Hipposideros armiger
GGGGCCCTCTGGCGTCCCAAGCCAGCTCTTAACCAATGCGCCACTCGGCGGGCCCTCCACTCTTGAATTTTATGAATTTCACTATTTCAGCTGCTTCATGTAAGTGGACTCATGCAGTACTTGTCCTTATGTGACTGGTCATTTCACTGAGCATCATGTCCTCCAGGTCCATCTATGTCGTCACGTGGTGAGGGACGCCCTTCTCTTTCCAGTCAGCCTGTTTTTGATGTGACACCCCACCCCACCCTCCGCCAGTTAGCGTGGACTCTGGTAGTATTGATCACATACGTGTCTTTGCTGTTTCCCTAAACGATAGTGTACAATGTGGCAATAGGTCTCCAAGAGAAAACGCAGCCTTGAGCTTGGGACTAAGAAGGAAGTGATGGGTTTGGAAGACGTCGTGAGGTAAAATTAACAAGTCGACACAAGGAAATCCAGAGAAGGCAGCCCTGTCCTCATTGGTGTCACCAGACCAGAGTGCCTGGCTGTGGGGTCATGCAGTCTAGTCGCTGCAGTTGCCTTGGACATCCCAGCTTGACTTGAGCAATTAGTTTTCCTAATTATGTAACTTTGTGGATACATCAACAGAATTCTGGAAAGTTACTATAAGTGAACATATGGGCCAGGATATCTCACTGACAAATTTCATCAGTGGAGAGGACACAGCTTCACTTATTGACATGGTATTTGATTAAGTTTAACCATAATGTTATTACCACAATTAGGCCATATGAAATCACCAATAAATGCTTTGCTGAATTCATTAGCAGATGTGAAAATCACTGGGGAACATTTAATCCTGTAATGTTCTCATCAAATTGGCAAATAAAATGAGTGTAACTTTCACACAGGTTGCTCTTCAGAAAATGAAAAATGTGCTCTGTCCTCTGCAGTAGGCCCCAGGTTTTCCCAGTGCCCCTAGAGACATAGCATCCTGTTGTCCCCATGGGCTACAGGCAGAGGCGATTGACAACTGGCTTCTGGACCTAGACTGCATGGGTGAGTGTCCAGGCTGTCACCCTGTCTATTGTGTGAGGCTAGGTGGGTCACACGTTGCTGTGCTGGGGTCCCTTATTGATGAGATGACAATCGGGATACTTATTGTAAAGTTGTTGTGAGAATTAAATTAGTTAATATATGTAAAAATATTCAGAACAATATGGGGGGGGGTCACAGTAATAATACAGGTGTTGGCTATTGTCATTATTATTACATCATGGTTGGCATACATATCTTCTTTGTAAATATTTTTGTGTGATCCAAAATGTTTGCTTTTGCTGTTACCACATTGAGGACAGGGCATTTAAATTGTTTAAATGCATGCTCCCAGGGTTTAGACCACTGAAATAAACTTTTATACTGTGTTTCTTTAAAAATGTATAACAAATTCACTATTTTTGTGAATTGAAATTTTCAGGAAATACTCACCAAAGACCCTAGTAGTGTTTGAGGGTGTGGTACCTCTGGAAACATTCCCCCTTAATGTATAGACACAAATCTGTGTCACCGGTTCACAATGTGTTACTATCTTTGTAGTCTTACCAAAACATGTCAAAGGCTTACACCACAGATGCGGCAAATTGCACAAGAAACTTATTCATTCTAGGGACAAGAGACAGGAGAGACATCAGGGCAAGCCAGACTATGACACAGTGAGAAGTGTGTCAGCCGTCTCAGTGACTGTAAAGAGAAATCACTATTTCTTGATCCTGCCACGTTCACATCTTGCTTAACTGAAGGGCTCCACTCTGTAGGCCCTGGGGAGGGGCTGGGCTGGGTTCCTTTCTGCAGGAAGGAACTTTATCATAGATTTGTGTGTAGAGGAAGAAAATAGTGTATATAGGTCTAGTACTGTCCACGGTTCCAGGCATCACTGGGGATCTTGGAACATGTCCCTGAGGATAAGGGGGAACAACTGTAGGAGCTGTTTGGGGAAGCCATTGGATGATGAAAAGAGATTGTGTCAAATGTTTTTTAAAGCTGAAGTGATACATAAATGTTATTTTTTTATAGCAGGAATTGCTCAAAATGTTTCTTGTTCTCTAATCTGTGAAAAGATTAGAAAACAGTTGGAGAAAATAGAGGTGTTTCTGATCAGAGCAGCTCATACGGCAGTGGTGGTAACCAGTGCCCAAGGCACCATGGGTCTCACTTGCACAGCAGGAGAAAACGACATGCAGAGAGCAGTGACACTGAAGAATTCCTCTTGTGTGCCACTGTGTGTGTGGCATTTCAGCCACTGATGAGAAGCAGTGAACATCTCGTGCTCCAGTCTCTCAGACTGCAAGCAGGGTGCTTCCCGTGCCCGTGCGCCGAGGCCAACGCTTGCCGCTGACTTCCCCTTCTGAGGCAATGTGTATTTTGAGGGCAGGGCATATGCAAAATTTAGGAAGTGGGGTGAGGGTGGCTTAGTCTTTATCACAACATTCTAGAAAAGGAAGTTCAGGTAGCAAGGGGAGCCAGCAGACCCAGAGGACCTCAGAGAATCTGAGAGTGGAGTCCATTTTTCAGATGAAGAGACTAAAACTCAGTGAACCCAACAACTTCAAAATGTTCTCTGGGTCTGTGTTGCTGAGAGCTAGTTGCTGTTCATTCCATCTTCATTCCACCTATTTTATTAAGTTCTGAGCGTGTGCCGAGCTGCACTCCCCTTTTCCTACTGCACAACCTTGAAGCAGCACAGTTGAGGCTCCATGAGCAGGGACAAGATAACCCAATTTCTGGAGGAAAATTCACTTGTTTCATGATAAGTAATGTTTTTGAGGTAAAGACGGGGTAGCACAGCAAGGAGCCTGTGCATTGCTCGCAACTTCGGCTTTGGCATCCATTACATTCTGTTTGGATTCATACGGTGCTTTCCAAAGTAATCCAAACAGCATGGTACTGGCATGAAAAGACATATAGATCATTGGAACAGAATAGAGAGCCCAGAAAGAAACCCACTCATATACAGTTAATTAATTCATGTCAAGGGAGCCAAGACTATACAATGGGGAAAGGGCAGTCTCTTTAATAATGGAGTTGGGAAAACTGGACAGATACATGTGAAAAACTGAAACTGCACCATTAGCTTACACCACATGCAAAAAATTAACTGAAAATGGATTAAAGCCTTGAACATAAGGCCCGAAACCATAAAACTCCTAGAAGAAAGCACAGGTAATAAGCTCCTGGACATCTGTCCTGGTGATAATTTTTGGACGTGACACCCAAAGTAAATGCAACAAAAGCAAATATAGACAAGTGGGACAACATAAAAAACAAAAAAACAAAACAAAAAAAACTTCTGCACAAGGAAGGAAACCATCAACAAAATGAAAAGGTGAACTACTGAATGAGAGAAAGTATTTGCAAATCATGTATCTGACAAGGGATTAATCCAAAATATGTAACAAACTCACACAACTCAATAGCCCACCACCAAAAAATCTGATTAAAAAATGGACAGAGGGACTGAATGGACATTTTTCCAAAAAAGACACACAGATAGCTAACAGGTACATGAGAAGGTGCTCAGCATCATTGATCATAAGGGACATGCAAATCGAAACCACAGTGAGGTGTCACCTCACACCTGCCAGAACAGCCATCATTAAAAAGCCCACGTAGTAGTGTTGGCGAGGACGTGGAGAAAAGGGGACACTCGTGCACCGCGGGTGGGGTTGTAAGTTGGTGCAGATACCATGGAAAACAGTGTGGAGGTTCCTCAAAAAATGAAGACTAAAACTACCTTATGACCCAGCAATTCTACCTCAGGGTATTTATGTGAATGAAATGAAAATACTAACTGGAAAAGACAGCTGCACCCCTATGCTCATTGCAGTGTTATTCACAATAGCCAAGACTTGGAAACAACCTAAGTGTCCATCAATAGATGAATGGATAAAGATGTGGTCCATCCACACACAATGGAGTAATACATGGTCATAAAAGAATGAAATCTTACTATTTGTGACCACATGGACAGACCTAGAGGACATTATGCTGAGTGAGATAAGTCTGAGACAGAAAAAGACAAGTAATGCATGATCTCACTTATATATGGAATTAAAAAAAGAAAAGAAAGAAAACAAAGCCATAGATATAGAGAATAAACTGGTAGTTGCCAGAGGTGGTGGTGGGGGGGGGGTGAAATGGGTGAAGGGGGTCAAAAGGTACAGATTTTCAGTTCTAAAATAAGTTCTGAGATGTAATGTATAGCACGGTGACTACCATTAATAATACTCCCCATTTATTGCAATATGTTTATAGGTTGTTGGTGGACAGACAGGTCTGGTCCCTCCTGCTGGCTTCTGCTCAGAGGTAACGCCCTCCAGGGGCTCTGGGTGGATATGCAAACAGACATGCCTGGACCACCTGGGCCTGAAGAGCAGATGGCACAAGGGCAGCAAGGGAGGGAGCGATGACCCACTGCCGTGGGCTTCATGCTCATGGTAGGCAGGGCTGCAGCACTGCAGGTGCGTGAGTGTGGACCAGGAGTCCTGCATTCCTAGTACAGCTAGTTGGCTGTACTCCAGAAAGCGTGTGGGTGTGGGGCGGTGGGTGGGCTCTTATCACCCCCCACCCTGTGTCCACCCAGCCATACTTTTGGTGGTTTGCTTTTCCCTTCTCCTCTTTGTCCTTCAACTTCATGGAACAAGTTTCAAGGTACATAACTAGCTCGTGGCTGCCTGAAGGTATTAGGAGGGCAAACCACTGGGGCAAGTCCAGAAGTCCTCACCTGCTGGGGCCTGTGCAGAATTTTGTAAGCATTCCCCGGAATCTGGGAACCATTAATTCTTCCCTTAGGCAACTGGCAGCCAGAGAGGAGAATGCCCCCACACCAGTCTAATGGCCCGTCACACCCCAGACAATGAAGAACACAAACTCTGAAGTCTAGACCTCAAGGTGACCAGCAGAAAGGGCAGCAAGGCGGTCAGTGCTGGGAGAGGTCTGTGGCCTTAACGTTTCAGTGTAGGTGGGCTTTGGACGGAGGCCTGGATCCTGACTCCAGCTTCCCTGGAAGACACATACACAGTCACATTTAAATGAACCAAAATAAGAGTCATCTCTGAGTGATAGGTTGTTTTCCAGATGAGTTTTCATGCTCTATCATTTCTTGCTAATTTCTATTTCAGCACTGTGGAACAATAAACACATATAAATATTGTAGTAATGTTATGTTTATAAAAGAAGAAAAAAATGAGTATTGCTCCTCTGACATGAGTTGGATTACACTGGATATCAATATGACCTCCTCTTCTAGGGCAGACTTCTTCATAGAAGCAAAACTTACAATGAACATATAATACACCACTTGGAAACCATCTCAATGAAAATCCATGCAAGTATAGTTTTGTACATTAAATTTGATAGTTTCCATGTATCACTTAGTGTAGTTGACAGAAATCATGAACCCTATGAAAGTTATTTCCTGTTAACAATGTGAATGGAACTAGAGGGCATTATGCTGAATAAAATAAGTCAGACAAAGACAAATACCATATGATTTCACTTACATATGGAATCTAAACAAGCAAAACAAATGAATTAACAAAATAAATCAGATACAGACTCATAGATACAGAGGACAAACTGATGGTTACCAGGTGGGAATGGGGCTGGGAGCTGGGTGGAAAAGGTGAAGGGATTAAGGAGCACAGATTGGCAGTTACAACTTAGTCATGGGGATGTAAAGTACAGCACAGGGAATCTAGTCAATAATGTGGTAATAACAAAATATAGTGCCAGGTGGGTAACAAGACTAATCGGGAGGATCATTTCATAAATTATGTAAATGTCTAACCACTATGCTGTACACCTGAGACTAATATAAAATAATATTCAATGCCAATTGTTATTAAAAATAATAAAAACATTTAAAGAAAACTATTTCATAAAGTGAAATCCTCTAGAAATTGATGTTACCTATTTTCCAAAACAAAATTTGAAATGGTAAATAAGTGGTTATAAAATAAATGTTTGGGCCAACCGAGCGACGGCGTAGGCTGCAGTGGGGCTGCAGTGGGCAGCTATAAGCTACCGTGAGCAGCCGGCAGCTGATGTGAGCTGCCATCCAGTGGCCGGCGACCAATCTGCCTCACCCGGGAAGAGCGCAAGGATAATACCAACATGGGCCAGTGAAGTGACATCCTCCACTAGACTGAAGAACAAAAGGTCAGCAATTTGTCTGTCCCCCTTCCCCAATTCCCCAGCGCTGTTCCCTCCCCCAATTCCCCAATAAAATCTTTAAAAAAAAAGAAAGTACCACAAACTTGTTGAATAAAACAAGAGAAATGTAAAATAAAGAAAGTGATTTCCTGCTGCCCGAAGGTGCATGTTTCCAATGCATGCTATCATATAAGCTATGAATACAGTCAGGCACCATATAATGACGTTTTGGTGAATGACAGATGACATCTACAATGGTGGTCCTATAAGATGATAATGGAGTTGAAAATTTCCCATCACCTCATGCATCGTAGGTGTAGTAATGATGCAGCACAATGCATTCCTCACAAGTTTATAGTGATGCTGGTGGAGACAAATGACTGAAAGCACAGCACATACAAATACAGTCACAGGTTACATCACCTAGATGTGTGTAAGTACCTCACTCTATGATGTTCACACAATGACAAAATCTCCCAATGACGCAGTTCTCAGAATGTGTCCGTGTCGTTAAGTGGCGCATGGCTGTATTGTCCAGTAAGGTTCCCATGACTCATTTTAAACATTATGAACTTAAAAATTATTTGTCCTGACTGGTGGTCTTTCTTAATCTCAGACAAGATATTATTCAATTCATAGATACAATTTCTTGAAGACAAGATTTATAAATTTCATATTTTTATTTCCATTCTAAAAATATTGAAATAAGATCATTGAAGTTCTATCAAATGAAAAAAGCATTTGAAAAGCAAAAACAGATATTGTGTTTCTCCAGCAAAAACTAAATACCAAAATATATTTACTCACTCCCTTTACCTCTTATCAAATATCTTTCCAAGTCCATCTGACCACTCCCGTTCCCTCTTTTAACCTCTTTCCAGTGTGATGTGGATGTTTTGGCCCCTCAAAGGTGCCCCCCTACACACACACACACACACACACACACACACACACGTTTAAGTCAAGGCAGGAGCTGCTTTTGTTAACATGGAACACCAGTAAGCTTCATCTCTGCCCTGCCTGACATTCTTGAAAATGCTCTAAGTGGCTCTGGGGGCCCAGGAGTCTGCCTGAAACGTTAGAGAGGGCGCCTATGCGGGTAAATCTCTCTGGGAATTTTCCAGGTCAGTTCACGAGCATGGGAAACGCCACTGGCCAAAATGTGAGCCTCATGGCAAGTTTTCTAGGCCTACCTGAAAATGTTCTAAGCTCCCTCGGATGCCCAGCAAAGGCTGGTGCTGGGCTGGAAAAGCAGGGGACGGCTTGCACATGTCCTCCCAGGTGACTAGGAGAAACAAGGATGACTTGACAATCCAGCCAATCCTTGAACATTTGTAGAAAAAGGTAGAAGAGAACTTGAAAAGAACACACTTAACTGGAAACCTTAGCCAACTAGTCAAACGATTACATGAACAAAGAAATGAAGCTGTTATATATTCTTGGTATGACTGTTAATATAAAAATTATCAATATCCTTACCAAATGCACATTAAAACACTGTAAATTACTACGTACCAGATAACATTTTCAATCTGTAATGAAGTTTGGAAAAACATTGATGCCTCTACTCTGAGCCTGACACAATAAATTTAAACGGGAAACTGATGTGGACACAACGCCACCTAATGAATTCGGAATCTACCTTTCCGAAGAGCTCGTTTTCCAGCGGGGTGTGGGGGATGTGACACCTCGGCAGGCAGAGCCCGGGGGACAGACCTGGGCCCTCGGACACAAGGTGTCACGGGACAGGGGCTGCCCTGGGAGGCGAGAGGGGCCACAGGGGGAGAAGGACGAGAACCCACGTCCCGACCGCGCATCTGACACGCGCGGAGCGGGGACACCGTGAACACACCGAGGGCAGAAGGGCCGGGCGGAGACCGCCTCGGAGCGACCGTAACCGGAAACGGAAATGACTCGATACGGCGCCGGAGCGATCGGCCTCGCTGCCTCAGGGCAGCGGGCTCTCCCTGCGGGCGGGATGGGCGGCTGCGGGGCCTGTGACATCCGCAGGGTCCCCCGGCCCCCGAGCGTGGAGGACCGCGCGGGGAGGAGGCCGCGGAGGGCTGACCTAAACCTCAAAGGCCGGCGCTCACTCACCCGACTGGGGGCTGCGCACCCGGAAATCCCCTGCCGCGTCCTCAGGAAGTTGCGGAGGAGGCGGGGCCTCGGCCAGGAAGGGGCGGGGCCAGAGACGACTCCGTCGGCAAGGGTTGGGGCGGGTCCTGTAGGGGCGGGGGCATGACGGGGCGTGGCACGAAGAGGCGGGGGCGGGGCCTCTGGGGGCGGGGTCGGAGTGGGCGGTGCCTGAGCCTCCCGCCCCGCCCCTGGGTCGTTTTCCGGTCAGCCCCGCTTTCCACCCAACACACCTCCAATTTCCCCGTTTGAAACATTGGTGACATTAGTGTGAGAGGAGAGACAATTGTAACTCTATAAGACATTGTGTATGTCTTATCAGTGACATGAAACCTAGAAAGGTTGTAAAAGGTCAAAGACAATGTAAGGCGAGGGGAAGATAACCTGGAGTGGTAGGTAGCCTCTCAATAGGGGCAAGGTTTTCTACTGAAGGACACATTGTTTGCCTATAATGATAAAATCCAGTAGGAAGTCAGAATTACCGTATTTGCCGGCGTATAAGACGACTGGGCGTATAAGACGACCCCCTAACATTTCCACTCAAAATACAGAGTTTGTTATATACTCG
>NW_017731888.1:1275447-1280733 GCF_001890085.2 Hipposideros armiger
GTCCATTTGTATTTCAATTCTGTCAATGTTTGTTTCATGTATTTATGGGGCTCTGAGGTTTAAATTTTATGACTGTTATATCTTCTCAGTAAATGCGTGGGGGGGGGAAGAAGAACCGGTTCAGTCCTTTGGTTCTGCATTTCTTCTAAAAGTCTCCTAAATGTCCTCTTAGAAATGAAGAGCAGGCTGGGTCTTTGTGATGCAGAATATCTGTAGTATCCTCTGGAACAACCCAATCCACAAAACAAGGACCGTCTGGGAAAAGACAGAAACTCTGTTTTTGAAACACATGGAAAAAACAAATTAAAGGAAATATCTGTTTTCCTTAATTGTATCTACACTATTTGCCTAATTCGGGGCAGGGGGTGGGGTGGGTGGGTAGGATATTTTGTTAAAGAGGCAGGATGATTAATCTTGACTGGTATGCAAGTAAATCATTCAGTTGGGTCCTTTGGATTACATGATTGATGAAATACTACTGATGAGGTTATATAATTGATGAGGTTATATTATTGATAGGGTTATCAATTGCATCTAAAGAGAGCTTGATATCAAAATAATGCTTTGTCTGCAGAGAAAAAGTTTTCCAAGACCCTTTGGAGTGGCAAGATGATGTTTTGGGTCGTATTATCACTGGTGATGAAACATGGCTGTACCAATATGACCCTGAAACAAAGTGTCAAAGTGCACAATGGAAGTCAGCCAGTTCTTCATGAACAAAAATGTTCCGTCAGTCCAAATCAAGACTCAAACGATGTTGCTAACCTTTTTTGATATCAGAGGGATTATTCATTATGAATTTGTACCAACTGGACAAATAGTCAACCAAGTTTACTATTGGGAAGTGCTGAAAAGACTATGTAAAAAAGTTAGTCAAAAACGACCTGAACTTTTTGTCAACAATTTATGGCTTTTGCATCACGACAATGCACCAGTTCACACGGCAGTGTCGGTGAGGAAGTTTTTAGCCAATAAACAAATAACTGTATTGAAACGCCCTCCCTGCTCACCTGATCTCACCCCCAATGACTTCTTTCTTTACGCGAAGATAAAGAAAATATTGAAAGGAAGACATTTTGATGACGTTCAGGACATCAGGGGTAATACAATGACAGCTCTGATGGCCATTTCAGAAAAAGTTCCAAAATTGCTTTGAAGGGTGGACTAGGCACAGGCGTCAGTGCATAGCTTCCCAAGGGGAATACTTTGAAGGTGACCATAGAGATATTCAGCAGTGAGATATGTAGAGCTTTTTCTAGGATGAGATTGTGAACTTAATTGTTATACCTCTTTTTGGATTTTGATAAGTATTGAACATGATTTTCACCAAGAGGGATAGACTTAGTAATGGAACTGTGATTGGATAATGATAGAGTAAGTGGACTTCAGGTATTTTACAGCAGGCTGTCTGAGGGCAGGTTAGGTTTTTGTGGACATGGAATTTCTCTGAAATTGTAATTCCTACATTAATGGTCAGAGGGAAATGTGCTTAACCTTATAATTCATGGCATAACTTTCTGCAATTAGGCCAGTGCAGTAGACAATCAATGTATAAATTAATTAATTAATAAAACAGGAAAATACATAATGACAAATTCTGTAAGTGGTCTGGAGGAAAAGTAGAGCTGTAATTAAAGCAATGGGGTGAGGAAAGAGGAAGACTAACCTCATCAGTGAGGATATGTGAGAATTTGACATTTAAATTGAGACTGAAGACAAATGGATAGGGGGTATGAATGTGTGGACAAACAATGATAATAGACTCCATGTGGAGATGAGAGCAAAGGCTAATTGTGTCTGTGTAGATATAGGAGGCCAAGTGACACAGCCATGCATGGACGCCTTGTGGAGACATTAAGACACACTGAAGAATAGAGATGTTTTGTTGTTTTGTGTCCTGAAACACACTTCATCTTAGGTGCACGTCACTACAAAGTAAAGATCATAGTTCATAAACCTAGCTAGAATCCAGACAAGAGATTTGTCACCATTATTTTATAGGTAATCATGGAAGAAACAGAAGTGATCAAGTGAACGTGAGAGCAGCAGCAGAGTGTACACAAAGAGAAGAGAAGAGGGCCAGGACGGAGTCTTGAGACATCCCCATAGTACTGCTCAAGTTGTTGTTTGCAAAGGACACTGGGGCTGAGTGACCACAGAGTAGCCCGAAAATCATCAGAAACCTGAGATATCACAGAAAAATAAAGGTCCCAAAGGAAGGTCATAGCCCAATTCTTTGGTTCCAAGTAAAAGTCCGAGATACACCCCTTAGTTATTTTATGGAAAGAACATGCATGGTATTAGCAAGATATATTTATGGGGAGATAACTGGTGGTCTTCATAAGTCAAAGGGCGAGGGGATGTGAAGAAATGTTGGTTGGGAAGGAAGGGGAAAAGGGAAGGAATAGGAAGTGGGGGAGCGAGGGAACAAGGTAGAGACAAAATGGATTTATGTCAGGTTTTTGTTTCAAAATGGAAGAAACATAATAATCTAATGAGTAAGAGTAGGAGAGGTGGCTGGTAAGCAAGATTCAATATATAACAGACAATATGGAGTTTCCAGGAAAGCAGGAAAGAAAGGAATTTACCTGGAGAAGTTGGACAGGTCCAGGAGTAGGAAAGTTTCTTCTGTTTAACAGAAGAAAGAGAGTAATGGAAAATTATGGGTACAGGAATAATTGTAGACTCCCTGCAGTGAGCTGAGGAAATTTCTCAAAGGATCTACTTTATCTGTGTAGTAGAAAGCAACTCTATCTGTGGAAAAGAAAGATAAAGGTATGTGTGCCATGAAAAAGGTATGGATAAAGTATGAAGTATTATAACGAAGTTAGAAGATATGAAAAGATTTTCAGATACATCTGCACGTTCCAGAGGTGTGAGCTTGCATGTAGACCAGGGGCAACACCCCAGCCATGCACTCTGAAAGAGGCAGCCCTGAAGCGAGAAGACTCTGGAGGCCCTGTGATTGGTGTCTTGATCAGATGTGGTGAAAAGGTGAGGATCAATAAGCCTATCTATATACACGTAGAATCTGCAAGCACAGAGTCACATTTAATAGAAACTGTCTTTCTTTCTCTTGAATTCCGATTGAAGGGAGTGAGTTGAATTACTATTGTGAATACTAGCGCACAGACCACACGCCCCAGGCCGGGAACATGGAGAACTGCCTCAACTCACCATCAATTCTCTTCCTCTTCTGTCTCAGACCCTCACCCTGTGGAAACAGAGAATTTAGGTGACTGGACACCCCCTAGCCACATAGAACCATGTGGTCCAACTCGACCCAGATTTGTGGAACATTCTCTCCACCAAGGTTGTCTAACCAGTACTAACAATGAACAAGAGGAACCTGGGGACGGCTGAGTGGCACGTTGGTTGGGTTGTCTTGGGACGCCAGCTCTGAGCAGCAGGGTCCCAGTTCGGATCCCACATGAGGGCCAGTGACACTGCCCTCTACAGCTAAGATGGTGAACAACAGCTCAACCTGGAGCTGGGNGCGGGCATCGGGAGGCCACTATGGCACGGGGCAAGCACTATGGGCAGTCTATCTGAAGTGTACCTGGCGTATAAGACGACCCTCCACTTGGAGGCTATTTTTCAGGGCCAAAAAATCGTCTTATATGCCGGCAAATACGGTATTTCAGAAAGAGGATGCAGTCATTAGTGTTGACCAAGTCACCATCACAGACTCTCCAGGCCCAGGCCCGATCATGGCCTAGCGGACACCAAAGACATTCCAAGGGCGAGGGCGTCATAAAGGGTGCTCCCTGACAGAAGGGGCCCTTACATGTCTTGGCTAAGTCCTGGAGCTATTACATATTAAATGATTTCAGCAGCACACAGTAGTTCTTAAAAACATAATCACCATTGTGTTTTGATCTTCTAAAACTGATTACGAATTTTACTTAGTAATATTACCAAAATTTGGAAGTGGCATTGATTCATTGATTGTTATTAACCACTCACTCCATTCCGAGTGAGGTCCTGCCAAAGTCATTTTGGTAAGCTGAACATGATTGTTATTAAAATTAAGATCATTCTTTGGTCATGAAACAATGTAAACATGGCAGTATTCATTGTACAAACAAAAATTATGGGCCGGCTGAGTGGTTCAGTTGGTTAAGAGTTGGCTTAAGAGCGCAAGCTCTGAGCAACAGGGCCGCCGGTTCGATTCCCACATGGGCCAGTGACGCAGCACCCGAGCTGAGCTGTCGCTGAGCTGCCACTAAGCTGCTAACAGGTGGCAGGATGGCTCAGCTGGTGTAACAACAAGATTGCTTGTTCAATGGTGAGCTACGTCCACCCGCAACTAAGACTGAACTTGGCACCTTGAGCTGATCTGCTGCCCAGGTGGCTCAGTGGATAGAGCATGCGCTCTTAACAACAAGGCTGTTGGATTGACTCCCTCATGGGATGGTGGCTACGGCCACCTGCAACCAACATTGTAACACAGCACCTTGAGCTTAGAGGCCACGAGCTACCGATCAGCAACCAGATGGCAACTGGTGACCTCCACAACTAAGATTGAGGAACAACAACTTGGCTGGTCCTCCTCCCCAATTCCCCAACACTGTTCCCCTCCCCCAATTCCCCAATAAAATCTTTAAAACAAAACAAACATAAATTATGTTATTGGTTTAAATAAAACATTAGAAATTCAAATAGCGTGAGTGACTGAGGACATACTCCTCAACTGTTCTGTCTCTCCTTGTGAAAATTCTCTCCATTACTCACCAGAAACCGAATAGATGAAAAATCTAATGAAGCCAAGTCTTTGTTGAGATATCTTTCACTGCACTCCTGAGCACAGAACTTCTTTCGCTCTCTACACAAAGCACCTCTTTCATGGTGAGTTCTCTTTTTATGCAGTTGAAAACCTCATCAGTGGTACAACCTCATCAACAACAAAGGACACACCCTAAATTACTTGGAAACCAGTCAAAATAAATCCAGTCAAGCATTCCCCTTAGCAAGCATTCTAACAATTAGGTAAATCATGTAGAGATTTATCCGGGGCCCTGGATAGGTCAGTTGGCAACAGCATGAGCTCTGAACAACAGGGTTGCTGGTTTGATTCCCACATGGGCCAGTGAGCTGCACCAGTAAGCTGCGCCCTCTACAGCTAAGATTGTGAACAATGGCTCAACTCGGAGCTGAGCTGCCATGAGCCGCCATAAGTGGCCGGCCAACAGCCAGCAACCAACTGCCTCAGCCGGGTAGAGCGCAATGATCATAATACCAACATGGACCAGTGAGCAGTGTACTCCACAGCTAGACTGAGAACAA
>NW_017731888.1:1284209-1297286 GCF_001890085.2 Hipposideros armiger
TGAACAACAGCTCAACCTGGAGCTGGGCTGCCGTGAGTCTCCAGCGACGGTGTAGGCTGCAGCCCCTGCTTCAGTGGGTTGCCATGGGCTACCATGTGTAGCTGGCAGCCAGCGTGAGCAGCTGTCCAATGGCCGGTGAGCGACTGCCCCACCCAGGAAGAGCGCAATGATCGTGCCAGCTTGGGGCAGTGAAGAAACGTCCTCCACAACTAGACTGAAGAACAAAAGGACAGCAACTTGTCTGTTCCCCTCCCCCAATTCCTCAATAAAATCTTTTTTTTTTTTTTAAATGAGGAACCTGGATGTTGGGGATTACTACCCAATTTTCCCAGACCCTCCGAGTACTATCAGCCTCTCTCAAAATACACCTAACCAAAGGCAACAGATTCGGCATCCCACACCTCTCCCACCCTTCTAGGATCCACACAAACTCTAAAATTCCCTACCTGCTTCTGAGAGTTACTCACTCTTGGCTGTGTAGGAAACATCTTCTCTTTTAAAAGGTTTCTCCTCCACTGCTGTTTCTTTATTGACCTTCCGTCTGGTCATTCTATCCATTAGGAAAACGGAGGTACCAGGGTCTCCTACTGCAATTGTACAGGTGTCCATTTGTATTTCAATTCTGTCAATGTTTGTTTCATGTATTTATGGGGCTCTGAGGTTTAAATTTTATGACTGTTATATCTTCTCAGTAAATGGGCCCTTTTATCATCATACAAGGTCCTTCTTTGTGTCTTGTAAGTTTTTGGTTTTGTCGCGTCCCGCACAGCATGGGCAGTGAGGAGTCAGAGGGGATGGCAAAGGGTTAAAGAAACACAAGAGACAAAGATAGATTTAAGACGAGGCCAGGGGACTGCAGTTCTCTCTTCTGGAACTGAGTCCCTAATCGGGCCAACGTGTAGCTTTTATTAAGAAACTTCAGGGCAGGCCGAGTGGCACGTTGGT
This sequence comes from Hipposideros armiger, assembly GCF_001890085.2. NCBI lineage: Eukaryota > Metazoa > Chordata > Mammalia > Chiroptera > Hipposideridae > Hipposideros > Hipposideros armiger. Next base: position 1,285,155 of record NW_017731888.1, read on the forward strand.
TAAGAGCTGGCTTGGGACTCCAGAGGGCCCCGGTTCAGATCCCACACATGAGGGCCAGTGACACTGTGCCCTCTACAGCTAAGATGCTGAACAACAGCTCGACCTGGAGCTGGGCTGCCATGGGTCGCTGGCGACAGCGTGGGCTGTAGTCCCCTGCTGCAGTGGTTTGCCGTGAGCTACAGTGTGTAGCCGGCAGCCAGCGTGAGTGGCCAGCAGCCGCCGTGACTGGCCACCAGAAGCTGGCGACTGATCTGCCTCACCTAGGAAGAGCGCAATGATGGTGCCAGCTTGGGCTAGTGAAACGTCCTCCACGACTAGACTGAAGAACAAAACAGCAGCAACTTGTCTGTTCCCCTTCCCCCGATTCCCCAATAAAATCTTTATTAAAAAAAAAGGAACTTCAAAGGAGTAAAACTTTTTTCTCTCTAAAGTCTGTGTGATAAGTGCCTTAAGGCCAGTTTCTATCAACCAGCCCCATAGTACTCCAACACATGCTGTGCCTGCGTCCTCCCACACACACAACCCCCAGGGTGGTGCAGCTGCAGCTGCGGCCATGAACTAAGGGAGATCACCGACATCATTCCGCCGGGTCCCAGTTTTCCAGGACACTCCCTCATGACCTTGTTAGGTCAGGGACTGGTGTGTGGGGGGGGCGGTCGAGGATGAGGCTGTAAGGCAACATGGTTTAAGGTCTTATTTTTATTACTATTGCCACCCCTGATCTCTACTGGTTAATGTTTGCAAGGTTTACCTTTTCCATCCCTTCACATCCAACTTCCACGTCATTAGATCTGAAGTGAGCCTCCTGTAGACAGCATGTAGTTGGATCCCATTTTTGTGACACATTCTGCCAATTTAATGTGTTGGGGGAGATAATCCATTTACATTTAACTAAAGGCCAAGGAATGCCTTAACATTTGCCATTTTGTCCATGGTTCTGTATATCTCACAGCTTTTTGTGGCTATCCTTTTCTCCATGCTTGCCTTCCTTTGTGATCAGTTGATCTTTTGGTAGGGACAGTTTTTGATTACTTTCTCACTTCTTTTTGTATAGTCTATAGATGTTTTATTTGTGGTTACCATGGAGGTTAGGTGTAATACCCTAAAGTTATAACAATCTATTTTAAATTGATACCAACTTAAAACATGTATTAAAACTCTACTCCTTTATAGCTCCTCCACCTCCCCCCCGATTATCATCATCCTTATCGTGGATCCCTTTTGTGATTGTTGTTGGACAATACTGAACAGAAATGTCCTATTCATGAAGGGGGTCTGGCTTACTGGAGATGATTGTGAAGGCACGCATGTGCACAGCTGCTCCAAGGTTCCCACCATGCTGCCAGGTGCATGTTCACGCTGTTCCTGACACTGCAAGCACCCCTCCAGATACAGGGATACCACAGTGTTGTCAGAGCAAGCTTCAGAGATATTTCTAAGCCCCCTCCAGGTACCCCCAACCACAATTGCTCCATTGGAAGCTCGGGCTGGGCAGTCCTTGGCCCTCCAGAACCACCACCATATCTGTCAACTCAGGGGTCTAGCAACCGCTCTTTTTCCAGTAAAAGCTAGAGAGCCCCCCCCCCTTCCTCTTAGGTTGGCAGCAAAGTGGAGCAGCCTGGGACAACGAGGGTGTGACCAGAGAGGGGTCTCACCAAGGAAGTAGCAGGGGCAGAGTTGGGCTTCAACTTGGCACAGGTGTTGCCTTGAAAGGTACAGCCATTGCGGGCAGGCCTACGCCTCTTCTGCGCTACCCCGAGGTGTTTCTGGATCTGTTGCTCATCCCTCCAACACAGCACCTCCTATTTTTACCTTGGGATTATCGCTTCAACGTGCCTTTAGTCCTTCCTGCTGCTGAACTTAGGATCCTCAAGCCACAAACCTAGTAGGCTTTCTACCTTAGATCTCCATCACTGAGCCCCCAGTCTTTTGCCCAAACTCATCAACAACTCTCCCACTCAGAGCCACAGTCACTGATGCCCACAGGTCCATCTCGGAGCCATTCAGACCCTGGATTCTAGTTTCCCACTATCAGGATTCAGCCACTCCCATCTCCACAGCCCCATCAGGGCCCACAGGCCTACCTCCACTGCTACTTTCACTTTTCCTGGGCTCCCCAGGATGCCTGGTGGGCCTTTGCTAAATTCATTGGTGCTCCACAGGTAATGACTCTTGAACTGGTGCCAACTAGACAATGCTTCTCACCTCATGCATCCCTCTGAAATACAATGATACACACTAACCCAATAATTACCACAACACCCTCGTAACACATGCAAACCGTAGCACACACATGGCAAATGACCACACTTAAAACATAGCATGGGGCTGGCAGAGTGGCGTGTTGGTTAATAGTTGGCTTGGGAGCACCAGCTCTGAGCAGCAGGGCCCCGGTTGGATCCCACATGAGGGCCAGTGACGCTGCACCCTCTACAGCTAAGATGGTGAACAACAGCTCGATCTGGAGCTGGGCTGCGGTGAGGTGCTGGTGATGGTGTAGGTTGCAGTGGGTTGCCATAAGCTACCGTCAGTGGCTGGCAGCCGGCGTGAGCTGCCGTCCAGTGATGGGTGACTGATCTGCCTCAGCCGGGAAGAGCACAATGATAATACCAACATGGGCCAGTGAAGCGACATCCTCAACTAGACTGAAGAACAAAAGGACGGCAACTTGTCTGTTCCCCTTCCCCCAATTCCTCAATAAAATCTTTAACAAAAAAAAAAACACATAGCATGTATGTTCAGATAATCACATGTGGACTTCTCACACTGAACACACACTTTCACAGATGCCATAAAGATCTACTCTCTCTAAATCATACAAACATCAAGGCAACACACCTGTATGCAGATCATATAATGACCATATGCCCTCTGACCACACACAATTGCCAGCAGAAAGTTATTAACGGGGAACCTGGCTATGCCTCTGTGTGCTTTGATAATGGAGCACGTCACGCTGTAACATCAATCAGGGACAGACACATGGCAGAGGAACAAAACGTGTTGAGTTCCATCAAAACCCAGCAAAGCTGGTTCTTATGGTGCCATATGGTAAAAGAGACAGGATCCGCATATGGGTGTTCGATTCATTTGTATCAGCAAAAAATTAAATTAGGAAAGTGTAGACAATTAAACCAGATTTCCATGAGAAAGCATCAAGGTTTTAATGTGATCCTATGTTACTAGTTGTGGAGAATTTTTCCTTTATAGTCATTATCGTCAAAATTCTGATTTTATACATTAAAAAGAGCTGAATCATTCTTTAAAATATTTCATTGCAAAATATTTCAATAAATTTAACACTAACATAGTTAATACATATTTTGTATCCTGTATGTCTTAGTTGACATTTGATATTTTATAACTGACCGAATTTAACTAAACAGATTTTTCTCCACCAACAATTAATGCTTGCATGTTTTCAGTATCAATCTTTTAGTGTGATCTTCCTTAATGCTTCTTCTAAGGTTCTGCATTCAATACTCCCAAAGTGCTTCACAGTTGTGCATTTTATCCCACGTTTTCAATAACATATCTGTGGTAAAATTCTGATTTTGCTGAATTGTTTGCTAAACAGTTCTTTTAGAAATTCCTTTCCAGTCCAAAATTTCTAACATGAAATCCACCTAAAGGTTTATCCCTTTTCTCCTCAGGACTGTTTTCTTCTCAGTGTGAGATCATTTGTGTTGACTAGGGAACGTGCACTCACTGAAAAGATTCCTTTATTTGTGACACTGAGTGTTTTATACAGTGTGAATCCTGATGTGTCTTACAAATGTTACTCTATTAATAAAATAATGTTTTACCATTTCTCACAAAATAACTCAGCATAGATTATCTGCTATTCTTCAAGAGGCTCTGTCCTCCTAGTAGTGGATTTTTTTCCACTCATTTCTTGTTTAGCAGTTACCTGACACTATATTTTCTTTTGCACACTGACAGTGGTGCTAAGTTGAATGAGAGTGCACAATGATTACAGATCTAGAATTTTTCTACTGTGCAGTTTACTCATGTTTAAAGGATAAATTATAAATGAAGATATTTCTACATTGATTACATACACAGAATTTCTCTGCCATATGACTTCTCCCTTTTGTTTACTAGTTGGAACCGTGTATATTCTTCCACATTCATTCCATTTATTTTGAATTCTCCCAGGTCATATATTATCTCCCAGGTCAGCCCATTGTCTAAAGATTTTGTCACATAGATTCCATACATATGGAGTCTCTCCATTTTGAATTAACTTCAAATCAATAAAATAATATGAATAAAGGCTCTTCCACATCGATTACAAACATAATGTTTCTTCAATGTGTGAGTCCTCAAGAGTGTTTAGAATTGGAATCTATGGGTGGTGAGTTTTCTATATTTACAACCTTTATAGTGTGAGTTCTTTCATGTTGTCTAAGGTTAAAATATTTACTGAAGGCTTTCCCACACAGATAACATTTATGTGGTTTCTCTCCAGTGTGAATTCTCTTATGTAGTCCAACGTTGTAACTTCTATTGAAGGCTTTTCCACATATATTGCATGCATATGGTTTTTCGCCAGTGTGAGTTCTCTCATGTCGTCTTAGGACAGAAGAGTAATTGAAGGCTTTCCCACATAGGTGACATTCATATGGTTTCTCTCCAGTGTGAGTTCTCTTGTGTCGTTTAAGAACAGAAGAATCAGTGAAAGCTTTCCAACATAGATGACATTCATATGGTTTCTCACCAGTGTGAGTTCTCTCATGTCGTCTAAGGACAGAAGACTCAGTGAAGGCTTTTCCACACAGATGACATTCATACGGTTTCTCTCCAGTGTGAGTTCTCTCATGTTTTCTAAGGTGAGAACAATGAGTAAAGGCTTTCCCACACAAACGACATTCATGTGGCTTCACTCGAGTGTGAGTTCTTTCATGTTGTCTAAGGTAAGAAGTTTTACTGAATGTCTTCCCACATAAATGGCATTCATATGGTTTCTCTCCAAAATGAGTTCTTTCGTGTTTTTTAAGGTCAGAACAATCAGTGAAAGCTTTCCCACATAAATGACATTCATGTGGTTTCTCTCGAGTGTGAATCATCTCATGACGTCTAAGGTTAGAACTTTTACTGAAGGCTTTTCCACACAGATGACATCCATATGATTTCTCTCCAGTGTGAGTTCTCTCGTGTTTTCTAAGGTCAGAACAATGAGTGAAGGCTTTCCCACATCGATGACACCCATGTGGTTTCACTCCAGTGTGAATCATCACATGTCGTCTAAGGTTAGAGCTTTTACTGAAGGCTTTCCCACATACGGGACATTCAAATGTTTTCTCTCCATTTTGAGTATTACTGTGTTGTCTAATGGCAGAGCTCTGAATCAAGGTATTCCCACGTTGATGACATTCATATGATCTACTTCTAGCATCAATTTCTTTCAGTTGATTAAAGTAACTGATGGCTTTTCCAAATTCTTGTGTGATATGGGGCTTCTTTCCCATGTGAGGGATCCCATGCTGAGTCATTGTTAAGATTTCAATAGAATTTTCTCCTAAATCATTCCATTCGAAAGGATCCTCTTCAGTGTCAAATCTCTGCATTTTAAAAGGTAATGAGGAACTGTTAAAGCTTTACCCACATTTATTCATTCCTGCACTCATTTCTCTATATATAACTTCTAGAGTAATCGTTCAATGATAGACTCCAGTTAAAATTGTTCCTATGAGTTACATGGGGTACTACTCGCCCACATGCATAAAGATTTTCTTTTTTGTGGCTTCCCAATTGCAGAGATCCCTGATTAATTTTTAGACATTATGTTTCAAAGACTAGATGTATGAGCCAGGATTATGCAACTGTGTGTTTGTAAGACCTCAGGCTAATTTCTTCCCTAAAACAAAAGTAATAAAAATGTTTTGCTGTGAGATCCTTGATCCCAACTCTAATTAGTCAGGTAATTGTGCCAAATTTCTAACTTATTCAATTCCCAGGTCTCTATTTAGATAAACAGGTTCACACCCATAAAACTTACCAATGCGCTCATTAAGGATGTGTCCTTGTAGAAATGTTGAATGGATATCACTTCTTGTTTTTTAAGACTATCACTCCTACCTGAAATGATTGGAAAAAAAAATTGCTATAGCTGCATTAGCGAGATTGAAATGTTGAAGAGACCCAATACCCGTTTTGAGTATGTTTCAAATATTAACACACAAACTTGGAAAAAAATGTCACATTAAGGAATACTCTGAGAATAAAGTCATTACAATCTTCAATAGTTGACATTTTCAAGGCCAGAATATGAGAAAAAGAAAATCAAGATGGCAAGCTGGGGCGAAAAAGAGAGAAAAAAAATCTTCATAAAATAGGATCAGGAACATGGACAATTTGTGAAAATTTTTTAAAAATAAAAACCTCACTTTTATTGACAAGCTAGGGATATAACAGACAGTTTCAAAGAACAAAAGAAATAAGCAGTCCCAAGACAATGGAGTGCAAAATTCCAACAGACAACTTAATACTCTTCATCCTCACCCCCATTCTCAGCACTGTCCACTCCAACCTCCTCACAGTCCTTCTTAAGGGCAGCCGTGTCCTCACAGGCCTCAGAAAATCCTCCCTCCATACCCTCACCCACTTACCAGAGAGCAAAGGCACGCCTGGCATACATCATGTCAGACTTGTAGTCTAGCCATGCCCAGGCCTCATCAATAGCTGTAGTGTTGCTCAGCATGCACACAGCTTGCTGTGTTTTGGCCAGGTCTCCATCAGGTACCACAGTGGGAAGCTGGTAATTAATGCCAACTTTGAAGCCAGCGGGGCACCAGTCCACAAACTGGATGGTACGCTTGGTCTTGATGGTGGCAATGGCAGCACTGGTACCTTTGGGAACCATGTCATCACAGTTGACTAGACAGCAAGTCATGTATGTACCATGGCGAGGGTCGAATTTCACCACGTAGTTGGCTGGCTCAGAGCACACGCTAGTAATCTGTGCTGCAGAGTCACTCATGGTAGGGTTTCTCAGCAGAGATGCCAGGGCACATGTGGTCAGAGGGACGTGGATGTGGGGATAGGGCGCTAGGTTGGTCTGGAATTCTGTCAGGTCAACATTCAGGCCTCCATCCAACCTGAGGGAACTAGTGATGGAAGACACAATCTGGCTACTAAGGTGGTTAAGGTTAGGAGAGGTTGGACGCTCAATACTGAGGTTTCTATGACAGACGTCATTGATGGTCTTGTTGTGAACCATGAAGGCACAATCTGCGTGTTCCGGAATTATAGGCTAAGCTACAGCTGTGGGAATCTGGGGTGGGGCGGTGGGGGAGGCTGGGTAAACGGAGAACTCCAGCAAGTACAGGAAGGTAGCCTTCCTGAAAGCCAAAGATGCTGAGACACTTGAATAGAAACTGGTACCTGCCTGCAAGGTAGGATGACATCTGAAGAATTTGTCCTATGACATCACTTACATTAAAAAAAAAAATCACTGAGCTATTTTCATCTGATCATTCTTAGGGCCTACTCCCTCACTGACCAGGCCCCTTCTCCTATGGAAGCACCACGTCTGGGAACTCACCTGGACTCTGACTGCGCAGAAAACCAACCCCTGCTCTTGAAAGTTGCTCTCCTTCCTCCAAATGGGAAATCACATCTGATTTGTAGGGTTGATTGCCTGTTTGTAGGCAAATGATATGTGTTTTGAGTTCTGTGCTGAGAATAGTGTATGGTCATCAATACAGGGTCAACTAATGAGGAAGAATAAGATAACCTCTGAAGGTCAGCCTGGTGAAGAGTATGTTTAAAACAACATGGATAATTCTTCACTAACAAAATGACAGCTCTTGAACTTGTTCCAAAAGATACTAAGGTCCTATCATTTCTGATGCCTGTGCCCAAGTTCAGAGACCGACTGCAGGATCTTCAATATTTTCATTCAGTGGGGAAATATAAGTTTTCACACTGTTTGACTATTATATCTAAATAAATACAAACTCTACAGAAACAATCTAGGTTCAATGTGGAAAAAAATTTGTCTGTTATTTGTAATACTGTCGTCTGATCTAACCAGTCCCTGCAGGAAAAGAGTAAAAAAAAATTTTTTTTAATCAGTATTTATTTTCCCATTCAAAAATAGTGAATTCCCACCACTGTTGAAGTGTTGGAAGATTTAGTAGCAAGAAAGTTATGAGATTACAAACTAAACATAAGTAAAAAGTAAAAAAAATTGCTGTAAGGTAGTTGTGGGAGTTATGAAAGAATCAAGACAAAGTTTAGAGTAAGAAATGGGAAAGCTTTTCGATATACTTGTTAAATGAATAAATGAAAAAAACACATACATACATAATATGTAGAGACTCACCAATCGAGACCAGGTGACTAATATTCTCCAGCATTACATCTCTGAATAGTTTTCTCTGGGATGTGTCCAGCAAGGCCCACTCTTCTTGGGTGAAGTCTACAGCTACATCCTCAAAGGTCAGAGATTCCTGAAATATTATAGACACTGTCTCAGACAGGGCCATCTCTGCCAGTCTCTAGGGGAGGATAGCACAGGTGACAGCATTAAGGAAGTGGTGGCTGAGTGTATATAGAAAGCTCAAACAGTGTTTTGGGTCCGACGGTCACATCATTCTCAGTGCTGACCTGGACATCTGACTTTCAGATATACCCACAGAGACATTCACACTGTAAATACCTAAAACTTCATTATAAAGAAGTATCAAGTGAGGTGTGGCGAAACATAACCCAGAGAGTCCCAATAGATTTGTAATTCTGACTTCCAGATCATGATATTATAAAATTTTCATTGGAAAATTTATAACTAAAACACTCTTCTTGACCAATTTCAAGTAAATCTGTAAACTCCTCACAAGGGATGCAGTGTCCACGATCTGCGAGTTTTTAACCATGACTCTGGTTCCATTATTCCGCTTTATCACCTCAGTTTTCTCATCAGTGAACAGGCTTAAAGGTTGTTATGAATTCTTCAAGATCCAAGGGCTAATGTATAAAGTGCTACCCATCTAGCAAACAACACTCAATACAAATTCTATGTTTATTATTCAATAAATGGCAGAAAGTGTGGAAGCCATGTCCAGAATTCTGCAAAACTGAATACAATTCATAAAGGTCTTGGGATCAGCAGGGGCAGCCTTTCATCTCCACACAACTCAGATGCTCATTATAAAGTATATGGATAAACGGTTCAGCAGACAAGCTGGAGGCTCTGAGACTCCGACACTAAAGGAGTGCTATCCTGACTCTTCCTATGGTCTAAGGCCTCTCATTCTCAATTTTCTGGGACCTCCAAATGTCAGTATCACTGTCTTCTTTGTTTCTTCATCTTGTGTCTATTCAAGCAAACCTGAAGCCACTTAATTGTTCTGGCCTCATCAGTTCATCAAAAATTTCCACAGGGCTTTAAGTTTACCTCTGCCTCCTATACTCCTTTCTCCTGAATCACAGCCAAAATTAGGGAAACAATACTCCCTATGCATTGCTTCCAGTAAAAAAATTTGTACAAAGGGAAATCACACAAAAAAAATTCATGATTTGGGATATGGGTAATAATGAGAGTTTTAGTTTTCTGTATTAGTTTTCAAAAAGCACACATACATTCTATCAAAACTTTAAGAGGTTTAAAATTTGAAAAAATAAACAAGTAACTCCTCATTGCCTCTCTGGCATAATCATAATTCACTTTCCCTCCGCACCAGCCAGCACTCCCCCAGCACCCGTAACACTGGACTGACGGAGCTCATCGGCGGAAACACCAGCCTCCCTTCTGGGCTGTGGTGTTCTGCTCCTTCCTTATCTGTATCACCTGCAGTCACCGCCATCCTAAGGCAATTCCAGTCAGTGGAATGGTTAGTACGTGACTTCCTTTTTGCTAACAAGGCCATGAGTTAAACGAGAACAAGAAAATCTTTCTCATCTCGTCTGTGAATACACAGCATTAACAGTGGCTGGAATACCTTAGTGTGATGTAAAGAAAGAGGTCATTGTTTGATGAGTCTTTGACCCAACATGACAATTCCGGAGTTCCGGGGAAACTTAACTGAAGCTCAGGTCCTTCAAAAATCTCCTGAATGCACTTAGAACACCAACGCCTGTAGAATAAATATACACAGAAACTGGAAATAAGATGCAATTTTAGTAGAAAGAGTAATTCCCCTCACCGGTAACTCCATTGTCAGTAGCTCAGCTGCCAACCCTCTTCTGGGTTTTCTTGACACACAGTCCAAGCAACAGGAGGCAAAGCTGAGGAATGAGAAAGAAGCCATGAGACTCTAGTTGTCCACAATCTCCAGGCCCATTTGTCATGTAGCCCCTTTTGGGCTGTGATGCTCTCCCTGGAAGCAACCCCCAGGCCAACCAGCAGAAACAGGCAGTGTTCTCTAAGAAACAGGGAGAGCGGTTCTCTACCAGGGTCCAAAATAAGGAGGCTGAGTGCTGCTACTAGTAAAGATTATACAAGTACTCTCCTCTTCGAGAAGAAATGTGAAAACCATTGGTTTTTTAAAAAGATTTTATTGGGGAATTGGGGGAGAGGAACAGCACTGGGGAATTGGGGAAGGGGAACAGACAAATTACTGTCCTTTTGTTCTTCAGTCTAGTTGTGGAGGATGTTGCTTCACTGGCTCATATTGGTATTATCACTGCGCTCTTCCCGGGTGAGGCAGTCGCTCGCTGGCCATTGGACGGCTGCTCATGGCGGCTCACAGAAGCTCACGCTGGCTGCTGGCCAGCCCCACTGCAGCCTACGCTGTTGCTGGTGACTCAGCAGCCCAGCTCCAGGTTGAGCTGTTGTTCATCATCTTAGCTGTAGAGGGCACAGTGTCACTGGCCCTTATGTGGGATCCAAACCAGGGCCCTGCTGCTCAGAGCTGGCGTCCCAAGTCAACTCAAAACCAACACGCCACTTGGCCAGCCCCAAACCATTGAGTTTTGTATGTTAATTAACCCAAGGTATTCAGAAGATTTCAATTCCTTCGATACCAAAACACCAAGATCCCTCAACTCATGCCACATATGTCTTCACCTCGAGGAACCACTGGAATTTCTCTGGCTTAATTATTCTTACTTCGTAGACTAGCAGTGTTTCTTCAACTCCATCCCAGCCCTCTGCTGCCTCAATCCATTCCGACTATTCCCTTCCCTTGGCCCCCAGATACACTCGTCCTAAATAATTTGTCTCCTCCAAGTAAGGTTTCCAGGAATATCATCACTCCCTCAACCCTGACTTTTAGATTTGTGCTGCAGGAATTTGGTTATGAACCAAGAGAATTAAGGCGGCACTTTTTGATAGGGCTTATCAATCCAGTGACTTATTTGTTGGCGTCATCAATGGTAGCTGCCTTGCAAACTTACCTCTGAAGATCCCCTGCACCAGACAACAGCATGAGTATGCGGGTCATGGAACTACTATCATGTTCAAGAATCCTCTAGGGCAGTGAACTACATTAGTTTGGGCTCAAAGTGGTTACCATCAGCATCTTCTGATTACAGCAAACTACTGCTTGAGCAACGTTGGCCAAACTGTCCACTTGTATCGCTGCACATGCCATTTCAATTTCTTCACACAGTACCATGCGTCTCAAAACTTATGAATGCGTGTAATTGTTAGGCGTCTTGGAGGTTCTGTTGCATACTCATGCCTCCACTGTCATTGTACTTCCACAACGTTCTCGATTCCAAATACCACTTCAAAATGGTCTTGCGCTCCTTGAACAACAACCGTGCTTCTGCCATTTTCTTTGACTGTCCTGCCTGTCGCATGGTGACACTAACATTCATTTGATTAACATCATCTTTTGAGTGAAGGTCATGCTACACACTGCTACTGTAACTCAATTCAACTTTGAAAAGTAATACACAGATAACATCGCTTAAAAGGTGTATACATTTTTTTGGCACCCCCGGTATTAGAAATTCCAAGAATGACCAGCATCAACACTGATTTTACTGCAGGTTTTTTTTCTATTTAAAAAAAATTGTGGGGCCGGCCGAGCAGCACGTTCATTGAGTTGGCTTCAGACGCCAGCTCTGAGCAGCAGAGCCCTAGTTTGGATCCCACATGAGGGAGACACTGTGCCCTCTACAGCTAAGATGGTGAACAACAGCTCAACCTGGAGCTAGGCTCCTGTGAGTCGCCGGTGATGG
>NW_017731888.1:1298266-1300385 GCF_001890085.2 Hipposideros armiger
TATATATATATATATATATATATATATATATATATATATATATATGATTACAGAATGTGGAGTACAGCATAGGGAATAGAGTCAATGGAATTGTAACAGCTTTATACAATTTTAGAGGGGTAGTAGATTGGGGGAGGGGGTAATCACTTTGTGAGGGGTATAAATGTCTAACTAATACATTGTTTTGTACACCTGAAACTAATAAATATTTAACTATCTTAAGACATTTCTTTATAGGACATATTTTTTCTGAATAAAAACAAGGTAACATATTTTATATTTTATTTAGGTATAGGCATTTTATCCCATAAGGAATACTCTGTCATTTTCTTTTTTAAAATTATGCTAGTCTGACAGTAAAAAAGTTTTAGTATGTATTATTCTGTATAATAAACCTTTGGGTAATCAACTATTTGATTTTCATGTATCTCTGATATGTTCTGTCCTTATAGCCCATTTACTACAACATTCTTCAGGCAAGTGATGCTCTCCTTTTGTCCTAAATGAATGCATCTTTCAGGTTCACTTAGCACCAAAACTGTATCAGGGAGTGAAATTATAGTGATGAATGAAACAGAGAGAAACTTGCCCTTGTGGGGTAAAAGACTAGTTGAGAGGAATATTATTTAAAGAAATAACGACTGAAGTATTTGGAAGTGTGAAAGTACTCTTGAAATGTGTATACAATTGATCTGACACTTACAAAATTTAGTTGGGCAAGACTTAGAAAGTTTGGCAGAGAGATAAACAGGTTCAGAGGTTTTTGTTTTCAGATGGAGCAGGATAATATTGGGGATACACACAGAACCTGCTGTGCCCCAGGACGTGAGAACACGCTGGAAGGCAGCTGAGTGATGAGCTGACCTGGAGAGGGTGGCACACAAGTAAAGATTTTAGGGCCTCAAAGGTCATTGTATTGTGTTGTCAGAAAAGTCATGACGTATTTTTGCAACAGATAGCGCTAGTTCATTTTTGGAAGTACTAGAGTCATTCGCATCTACGTTATTGCTATGTCATTTGACAACTGACAGTTCTAACTTCACTCTAAAACAAAATTGAGTGATTTGGTTGAGTTTTGGAGATTTTACAAGTTGAAGATGGAAGACCAAACTGTGCATTTTCGCCACATTTTACTGTTTTGCTTCCGTAAAGGGAAGAATGCGCGTCAAGCTTGTGAAAAGTTGCATGAAGTTTACGCTGACAATGCTCTACAAGAACGTCAGTGTCAACAATGGTTCTCAAAATTCCGTGCTGGTGATTTTGATCTCAACAACGCTCCTTGGTCAGGGAGGCCCACCGAGGTTGATGACAAAATAAAGGCATTGATTAAGTCAAACCCAGGTCACATGACATGAGAGATTGCAGGAACATTGAACATCCATCCTTCAAGCATTCATGACCACCTGAAGAAGCTGAGATACATAAGCAAGCTTGATATTTGGGTTCCTCATGAACTCAAAGAAGTTCATTTGATGGCACCTATAATCATCTGCGATATGCTCATTAAATGTGAGGAAAAAAATCCTTTTTTGAAGCGACTGGTAACTGGTGATGAGAAGTGGATTATTTCCAACAATGTGGTGTGCAAACGGTCTTGGTCTAGACGTGATGATTCGCCTCAAATGACATCCAAAGCAGAAATTCATCAGAGGAAGGTTATGCTCTCAGTGTGGTGAGATTTTAAAGGTGTCATGTTTTTCGAGTTCCTACCAAGAACCAAACAATTAATTCGAATGTGTACTCTTGGCAATTGGACAATTGAATGAATCTATCATCCAGAAATGTCCAGAGCTCATTAACCGTAAAGGAGTTGTGTTCCATCACGACAACACGAGACCACACACAAGTCTGATCACCCGTTAAAAATTATTGGAGCTTGGATGGGATATGTTGACACACCCACCATACTCGCCTGACCTTGTGCCGTCAGACTTCCACTTGTCTCGCTCTCTTCAAAACTCCTTGCGTGGTATAACGTCAATTAACACATTGTTTGCGAGAAACGAGTAAACTCGTCATAGCGCTTTTTATACCAAAGCGCAGACGAGTTAACTCAGGTATAGAGACCTCTTTGTTACGACGCGATTTGGCGGGAAAATGCCCGCTTACAAAGTGTTAA
>NW_017731888.1:1302905-1309379 GCF_001890085.2 Hipposideros armiger
AAGGCGCACCAGTATACACGGTTAATGACTGACAGCACAGCAGTTTACTTCCTTGAAAAGAATCAATAAAAGCCATGCGTTGACCCGATTCGGTGGCTCAGTCTATCTCTGAAGACTAAGTCCCTTGGTCTCGCTCTGAAATCTTACTTTTGTCTCTTGTACTTATTCAATCTGCGCCGCCCCTCTCGTGTCCCATTTGCCCTTGCCACGCTGGACGTGACACCTTGGAAAATAATCTGATCTTTAAAAATAATTGAAAATCTTTAAAATTCATGTTTAATAGTGGGGAATATTTCTTGTTAATCAAGAAAATCTTAGCAGATATATTGAGCAGTAAACAAAGAGGCAGTTCTACTAAAGGCAAGACTGCGAAAGGGGCTGTTCAGGGCTGCTGCCACTCACCAAGGCACACACTGCTGGCGTGGGGACCTAAAAGGGAGGAAAGGAGAGGAAATACAACATAACGTCAAAGAGCTATAATTGTATTTATTCTTATAAGATGCACGAACTGCAAATTCAAAAAAATAAGGAGAATCCATTTAATTATCATACTTAAGAATATTTTTAAAAATCAACAAATCTATTGTGAAACAATGTTTCCTGTTTAGTAACAGTAATAAACAGTAAACAGTAATAATTTAAAAAGTAAACAAACACAAAAATCAGTTTCTACTTATAACAAAATATTCTGACTCTTGTTTGAAATAAATTTGCAGACTCATATAAAGAAACTTTAAAATTTTGGAGGACATAAAAATGACACAAAAAAAAGCCTGCCAAATCAAATTCTTAGGACATGGTGACAAAAATCTCAATGACTGCAGAAAGTTGGTGCAGCCCATATTTAAAAGTTAAATGCAGTCTCTCAACATAACAAATGAGAAATATCCTAAAACACAATTTTGTCTCAATTTTGATTTGGGGTTGAGGATATAGTCAAAATAATCATGAAAAAAAAGCAGAGACAGGTCAAATCACACCTAAATCTATATTACTTGAAACTTTAAAACAAGTCAAATTAAAGTTAAACATTCTTGAGCCGGCCGAGTGGCTCAGTTGGTTAAGAGCTCGCTCAAGAGTTTGAGCTCTGAGCAACAACAGTTTGATTCCTGGCCCGAGATGAGCAGCCGCTGAGTTGCCAACAGGTGGCAGGATGGCTCAGCTTAAAAAAAAAAAAAAAAAGTTTAACATTCTTAAACAGTAAATATCAATGAACGGAACATAACATTTTATAATATGAAATAGGTGACACCTTCCAGTGGAAACAACAAAAAAGCAAAGAACATGAAAGAAAGATTTTGGTTTCATCTTATAAACATAAGACCAAAGTACAAAGAAGTGTATGTGTGTGTGTGTGAGATTAAACTACAAAATATAAAACAGTACCTAAATGCACATCAAAATGAGTCAAATAGAAAAGTTCATTTTACATATACATGTCTATAATGAATAAAATTTATTCAGTCACTGAAGTAATTAGTGAAATGAAGACAGAAACAAAAAGTTGTATTGTATCCAAATCTACAAATACATATATTTGTATAAATACACACACATAGAGACACACACGACGTCCTGGTTAAAGTAGGAGAGGGCATCACGAGTTGGTGAATATCTTCGTAGTTGTGTGTGTGGGGGGAGGTCTTGCAGAATTTATTACAATATGAAATGCACCTCTTCTTGATCCAGCACTCAAACTCAAACTTACCCAAAGTGCAGGAACCCTTACATATGTGCAGAAGTCAATTCTTTAAAAACCCATGAACACTAGGGTCTCCTTGGGATGGATGTGCTGTGAACGATTTAGAAATAACCCTACTGTTAGACATTCAGAATGATTCCAGTTTTCAACAATTACAGAATAAAACACACAGAATAAAAAATGAAATGCCACCTTAATTTGTCACAGCTATCAGTTTCTAACCTCTTCTTTATATTGCAAATCATTAATTTTTTGAGGCCAAATACATAGATTTCCTTCGTTAAGCTTCAGATGCATTGTACAATCAGGAAGAACAAATTTCACTGTACTAATATTCTTTTCCTGGACATTTCATGTATTTCTGACATATTCACTACTAAATATGTGCAGTTTCTTTGATCCTGGTTTTCAGATCTGGTCCCTACGTAATCCCTACTGGCCAAGCTGATACCACGGGGACCAGCCCTATTCTCCAATCAATGTGTGGGCATGAAGCACTTCTCATGATGATCCCCCAAATGGAGCCACTTCACAACTTCCATGTCACTGGTTCATGGTGAGATGGACAAGGCTCTTAATGAGAGAACACTGAGGGAAGGCCACAGGTGAGTGAGGAAATGTGTTACACAGAATACTTGAGAATGAGAGGTTAGCGTGTACTAAAAACAGCATTTCAGGAAAGAGGAGACAGAACAATTAACAAATATGACTTGTTCCAGAGAAAGGGCCATTCCTGATGCCTCCTTATCTCCTTCTCTGGGCTTGTTTCTCAGCCAAGATCAGTCTTGAGAAGTCACTGCTGAAAGCTGAGAATGTGCCATCCAGGTCTTTGAATAACTTATCTTTCCTTCGCCACAACCACACACATGGGCAGACATTCAACATGTGGCAAAGAGGGTCATTTGCTATCCACTGAACCATCAGGTAACAAGGACAAATTCCTACATGGAGACCAGCAGGTGAGTTTGCCCTTTGCTTCATCCTGATGAAGCCCACTGTCCCATGGAAGCTATGGGGGTGTAAGTGGGTGTGATCCTCCCTTTTAAGTTGCAAGCCTCGCAGTCTCTTCTAGTACCTGCTGGGCACAGGATCACCAGGTGAGGGGCAGAGCTCCCTTTTTCTCCTGTTCCTGAGCTTCTCAGGCCCTCCCCAATTCCTTCCTCCACCAAGCTCCCTTCCCAGAGCCAAGTGCTGTCTCTTAGGTGGAGAGATGCCTCTGTTCTGTGCTTAGTTTAAAAAAGTATTGGTCTTTCTCTACCCAGCTGTCCTGTTACTCTGCGTCTGTCTGGGGGCAGGCAGAGATGTGAACTGGAGAGGCCAGTAAAGAATAACCACCATTGCCTCACAAGCAAGGGGAAGGCGTCCCGTCTCACCCTGTTACAAGTATTCCAAGCCATACTCCTGGTGAGAGCAACTTCTCTTTCATGGTTTTATTCATAATGATTAATATGCTTAAATCAATCTTTTCCAGTATATCACATTTATGCATCAAATAATGTAATAATAATGATACTAAGAGCTAACTATTAGCACTGGAAAACATAAAAGGTCAGATAGGAAATAGCTCAGGGTGATGTTTTAAGAAAGAAAGGAATTGAAGAAATCATACACTTAGTTGGAAACTTTAGCTCACAGATTAAATGAAAAGATCCCATAAAAGACAGGCAACTGTTGAACAGATTATGTTTAAACTTGGTTTTGACTGTTAAAACAAAAACCCTCAATATGCCTCCCCACTCCACACTAAAACAGTGTAAAATTATTTACTAAGCACCAAATAGTGCTTCCAGTATATAATAAAAACTGGAAAAGCTTTGAAGTGTCACAATCTGAATCTGACACAATAAATTTAAAAGGGAATGTAATGTGGAAAATTTACAAAGCATTTAATACATTTGTAATCTACCCTTCTATTGCCCCAGCTGCTACTGTGGGTCAAAGTCCCCTCACCCGCGTGCCCTGCAGCTGCTGGCCTGGCCCCGCCCTCACTGCTTTCCCAGCTCCGTGGCCCCGCCCATTTCCCGTCCGCTATCTGACTCCTCATTACGCCCTCGCCCCCTTACTCCTTCCACCTCCCGGTTGCCTCCCTCTTCTCCTCAACCCCCCACCCTACTCTTTGACACCCACGGGGCTGGAATGAAGTTGCCCTCGGCCTAAGAAGAGCTCGTTTTCCAGCGGGGTGTGGGGGATGTGACACCTCGGCAGGCAGAGCCCGGGGGACAGACCTGGGCCCTCGGACACAAGGTGTCACGGGACAGGGGCTGCCCTGGGAGGCGAGAGGGGCCACAGGGGGAGAAGGACGAGAACCCACGTCCCGACCGCGCATCTGACACGCGCGGAGCGGGGACACCGTGAACACACCGAGGGCAGAAGGGCCGGGCGGAGACCGCCTCGGAGCGACCGTAACCGGAAACGGAAATGACTCGATACGGCGCCGGAGCGATCGGCCTCGCTGCCTCAGGGCAGCGGGCTCTCCCTGNAGACAGGTCAAATCACACCTAAATCTATATTACTTGTCACTGAAAGATGGCAAAAGGTTATTGAACAAAACAGGCAATATATCACTGATTGATCTTTGTTCTTTATATAAATAAATGACCTTTGAAAAACAGAAAAAAATGTCATCACTTTTCTGACAACTCTATATAACTAGATTGGACCTTCTTACAGCTAATAGGAATCCACTGGAGAATTGAAAGTAAGAAAGTGATAGGAATAGATTTGTGTTTGTAAATGAGACTTTTGCTGAAGAATGGAATAAGACAATTAAGAAATCTTTGATGAATTTTGAAAATTAGATGATGGTTGGCTGCGATAAAGTCTTGGTAATGAAACTGTGCTGGGGAGGAGAAAGGAACAGAAAAAGAAATACAAGCAAAAGAATAATTTTGTCATTTTTTTCATATATAATATTATTGAGTATAAATGACACAGTGCTAAAGGCTGCGCATGCAGTTAAGGAAAAAAAAAACATTATATTTCCTCCCCTTCAAGCATTTCAAGTCTAATAAACAAATAAATATTAAGTCACAATATTGTGTTATTATATGAACCTAAAGACGTCACCAAGGAAGTAAACTTTGTATTTGGTTAGGCACAGTGTAAAGAAGCCCTGTCTAAGGCCTGTCTAATTTACTTAAAAATTATCAGAAGGGAATAGAAGTAGGAAGTATCCTAGAAGTCAGTGCTGGGTAACAGAGGCTGAGAGATAGGCAGTAAGGTAGTCCCACGCAGTGGAAATGGTGTTCCCTGAGAAGCTGAACACAATGATGTGTAACTGCCGTCAATTGTTCTGAAGGAGAAAACAAGGTCTGCACCGAGAACTGCTTGCTACAAGCTGTAACATTCTGGGTGACAGTCAAGGCCAACATTTTCAGTGTCTTTAAAAACATTTAGAAGCCAAGGAAGGAAAAAGGAAACATGAGGTTTTTGGCTTTTCAAAAGTTCACAAATACAGCACATATTATTAAAAGTTTAAAGAATAAAAAGATTACATAAATGATTATAGAATGAAATGAAAAAAACATTTCAAAGAAATCAGTAAAAGTTTTGACAGTGAAATCAAAGAATTAAAAAGGACTCATGAAAAGACAACACTGGTGATTAAAGCAGACCACCTATTCATTTAAAAGTATAATTAAGGGCCGGCCGAGCGGCGCGATGGTTAAGAACTGGTGTGGGACGCCAGAGGGCCCCGGTTCGGATCCCACATATGAGGGCCAGTGACACTGCCCTCTACAGCTAAGATGCTGAACGACAGCTCAACCTGGAGCTGGGCTGCTGTGAGTCGCCGGCGACGGCGTAGGCTACAGCCCCTGTGGCAGTCGGTTGCCAAGGGCTACCGTGTGTAGCCAGCACCCAGCGTGAGCGGCCAGCAGCCGCCATGAGCGGCCGTCCAGAAGCCGGCGACTGATCTGCCTTGCCGGGGAAGAGTGCTATGATGGTGCCAACTTGGGCCAGTGAAGCAACGTCCTCCACAACTATACTGAAGAACAAAACGACAGCAACTTGTCTGTTCCCTTTCCCCCAATTCCCCAGCACTGTTCCCATCCCCCCAATTCCCCAATAAAAATCTTTAAAAGAAAAAAAAGTAGTAATTAAAATTGTTAAGAAAAATGGAAACCTTCTGTTCTTATTAATTTCTATATGAAGGATAAATTAATTTCCAAGGAAATGTTATGAATATTCACTCACAAATAAGAACAATCTAAGTAGGAATATTTTAATATTAAATTATATATTAAAATCTATTTCCAAAATGGATTTGTGAGAGTTCTCTCAAACATGTAATGTAAAGTGCTCTAAAGGAGAAAAACGAGTCTGTTTTCATTAGTTAATCAGGCTAACCAAAATGTACATACATGTAGAAAAAAAATTGGAAATTACATCAACAGTCTTCATTGAGTACATTTTACAGAAAATATTAACACAATTTTATCCACTTAGCTGTTTATTTTAGCCATCTGGCCTTTACTGCTATGGTTAAATGCTAATACAACAGTCAAGTGGAGTTTACTCTAATAAAGAAAGGATGATTCGCTACTAGGAAACCTATTACTTTCAACAATTTTAAAGATCTGAAAAAATTAGATCACATCAGTAGACCCTTGGTGTCGCCTTACAGCCGATTCTTAGACCACCCCCCCTGCATTAGCCTCTGACCCATTAGTCGAGAGAGTGCCTCGGAAAACTGAGGCCGGATGGAATGATATCTGTAAAGCTCTCTCGGGGGGCGTCTCGGCCTGACTGGGACCTGATGGAATGATATCAGC
>NW_017731888.1:1314254-1315474 GCF_001890085.2 Hipposideros armiger
TGGCCAGCGGGGGCGGGGCCTCTAGGGGGCGGGTCGGAGTGGGCGGGGGCTGAGCCTCCCGCCCCGCCCCTGGGCCGTTTTCGGTTCGGCCCCGCCTTCCACCCAACACACCTCCTCCAATCTCCGCGTTTGGATTGGTTCGAATCTCTTAGGCGTTCGGGGCAGGCGGGCTGCTTCCTCCCTAATTTAAGTTAAATGTTTCATGCAGTTCAAGGTAAGAGCGTCGAGTTGTGAGGCCTTTTATAGTGAATGCTGAGATGTTTCCCTGACAACACGTTGAAAACGGTTTGGGTCCAAATCCCGCTGTAGACACGTGTCCTGAGAGTGTTGGGGGCGCGGCCTCGGGGTGGGTTCGGGTGGGCGGTGGTGGGATCCCGAGCGATTGCCGCTCTTGCACTTGGAATGGGTTATGTAACTAAGCAAGGACTGGAGTCGTCTGTGCTCAGGTGATGGAAACCGGGCGTGAAAGGCAAAACGATGCCACATGGTTTCCGTTTCTATTTCCCATTCACCAGGAGGCAGAGACAGCCCTGGGCTCGGGATCAGGGAGTTCCTGGGGCCAGGACCTGGGCTTAGAGGACAAGGGGCTGAGGCGTTGCTGTAAAACAGCAGGATTCACTGCTGTGTGAATATACATTCTTTTCACCTTGATATTACACTTTTCTGTTTCACGCTTAGTGAGATGATTTGTAAATTCAAGACTTTGGGATTGTTGACTTGCGAAAAATAACTCTCCAGGAAAATCTACGAAAGAACAGTTTATTTGGGAAAAGAAAAAGAAACAAAGCAGCACCTCACTGCAGGAACGCACACCTCCAACCCAGGGCTCCAACCGGCAGCCCGTGAAGAAGAAGAGCCTGGGTTCCAAGGTGGCTAGTCTACTTATTATCATTCGTCCCCCGGAAGTTACCACAAAGTTATACAGGCAGTCAGGATTACAGAGTTAACAAAGGGGCCCAGCTGCACCCATAGTCCTCCCAGCTCTATGGTTAAGCATCTTAAAATGCCAGTTCACTTTTATCAGGATGAATTCACAAGCATGGTAGCATCCCATAATTTGATTCTCATTAATTTCTTTCTTTTTTTTTTTAAAGATCTTTATTGGGGAATTGAGGGAGGGAAACAACTTTGGGGAATCAGGGAAGGGGAACAGACAAGTTGCTGTCCTTTTGTTCTTCAGTCTAGTTGTGGAGGACGTCGCTTCACTGGCCCATGTTGGT
>NW_017731888.1:1318064-1320142 GCF_001890085.2 Hipposideros armiger
GCAAACATAGGGCTTCTCCCCTGAGTGTGTCCTCTTGTGTCTGAGGAGATTTGAGTTTACACTGAAGCCTCATCCACATTCCCTGCAAACATAGGGCTTCTCCCCTGAGTGTGTCCCCTGGTACTGAATGAGATGGGACCCATCACGAAAGCCTTGCTTGACTCTTCCAGCTCTTGACATTCCTACTCCCCCAGATAATTTGGCGGTGTCCTCTGGGTTCACCTTCTGGCCTGTGCTGGGCTCTCCCTCCATCATTCTCTCACGCTCCCTGCAGCCCTTCATTTGTCCATTGGGTGGTTTGGAAAAGGCCCTTGGAATCCTCCTCTGCCTGACCCCTTTAAGCAAAGGCTTGCACCTTTCTTTGACCTCTTGACCTTCAGCTTTATCATTCCAGCTGTGTGGGTCAGTCCCTTGCTGCTGCTGACTCAGATTCTCTGGGCAGGGTTCCTCCGATTGGAGGTGTTTTCCTGCTGATGTTCCTGGAAGGACCTGAGAGGGGTGACTGCGGCCCACATGCTGGTTGAGGAGTTTCTGACTGGAGAAGGCCACAGAGCAGGAGAAACAGGGATGGATTTCTGGCTTTGTTCCTGCAGAAATAGAAAGTTTGAGTCAGGGCAGGTGTTGACAAGGCTGCCTGGGCCGTATGCTCTGTCCTGCTGAGACCGGCCCCACTGGCCATTCTCCGTGTGTTGACAAGGCAAGCCCTGTCTCCCACAAAATGTTGTTTTACAGTCTATTTTTTCATTCAATGTTTTATGCACTACATCTTCAGAAATCCAGAAAGCCCCTATCAAGGGCTTTTTCTACACACTGCCCAGAGTAGGGACTTTCAAGAAGCATCAGAGGCAGTTTCAGTCCTTATATAGATGGCACTGCAGTGACCTTTCCCCATAGACTTCTCTTGTAAGTCACATTAAAGAGAAAAACCACAGGCCCCAAACGGTGTCACTCGTGCTAAAAGCCCATAAAACCAAACCTAGATTTAATACCTGATCTAACTGCAGTCTCAGTCTCTCCCAGACACCGTCTTCATCAACCATTCTGGAGTTTTCTGGTCAATACCAGAAAAGGTTGTCTGTGGACCCTCTCCATCCCTCCCCGTAGAAAGAAGAGGCCATCTGCCTGATAAAAACTCTTCGCCCCAAAGATGTCTCCGCTCACACATAATCCTTTCTTTTGTTAATAGCTCCCTTGCCCACCCTTTTTCATATAAAAACTGTCCATTTTGTACAATCCTTTGGGGCACCCTGGTAGTTGCTACATGGGTTTCTGTTGACTCATGAATAAAGCCAATTAGAACCTCAAATGTACTCATCTGAATTTAGTCTTTTAAAAAGCATATCACATGACACAGTGTCAGCAGCTATTTTACTCTGTTGAGAGCTGAGAACACTCTTGATGACTTAGGTGGACTTGTCCTCAGTGACGTCCTACGTGAGGAAGGGATCTGTGAAGTCAGGAGACACCCAGCCTGGGGACCCACAAATATGGAGGGAGGATACAGTCAAGGTTACAGAGAGCATCTGCGTAGCCCTGAATCTGAGTCTCCCATTTGAAAAGGCTGAGGACCCCTAGGGGCCTGGGTCTCCATCGGGAAGTGGGACCCAGATTGGACAAGACAGAGAGTCAAGGTCCCATTGACTGTGAACAGGTTTCAATCTGAAATGCAGCTGGGGGACAAAAGAATCAGAACAAAAATTAAAAACATGAAAATTTTTCCTAAGAGTCAAAGGTGTATGAAATGAATCCTTCATTTCCGAAGCATCTGATTTGAAATTCTACTGACTTTAGACTGGATTGTACCCTACGAGTTGGGCCAGGGGCATTTCCAAGAACCCTTTCTTTTCTTTCCAT
The DNA here is from genome assembly GCF_001890085.2 of Hipposideros armiger. Classification (NCBI taxonomy): domain Eukaryota; kingdom Metazoa; phylum Chordata; class Mammalia; order Chiroptera; family Hipposideridae; genus Hipposideros; species Hipposideros armiger. The sequence goes on from NW_017731888.1 coordinate 1,319,919, forward strand.
TTTGAAGAAGAGCCGAGCTGCCCACCTGTCCTTGCCCTGAGCTCTCGCTTCCACTTGCGGCCCAACTTGATGTCCAGCTCCTGGCCGTACTCGTCCCCGTACCAGACCAGGAGTTCACAGCCCGGCCTGACGACCTGGCAGGTTCGGTAGAAAATCTGCCTGTGATACTGATAGGCCACCAGGTTCTGCTCTTCGTCATTCCGGGCACAGTTCACATACCTGGG
>NW_017731888.1:1324648-1327540 GCF_001890085.2 Hipposideros armiger
TTAGCTGGTTCCCATCGGTTCTGTTTGAATAAGGTTGTATAACCTGCTGGTTCTCTTTAGTTTCCTGCTTCATAACATGGTCATTCTTAATGGGCTAGTGACCATGACATGTATCAACGTTCACCAAAGTGTTCTGTGAGCCATTTAACACAACATGCATGTGAGATTACAGTCCTGCTATCAATTTACCCCCTCAGCCATCTCCATATTTGAAATCTAACTCACAGATATTATCTTCAGCATTCATTGACCCTCTTACTTCTAGTTTAATTTGTAAATGTGAAATCGCTCATTCAGAAAACATTCAGGGGACCCTCAGGGGCCCTGAGCTGAGCCTGGAACTTCTGAGAAGAATCAGGCATGGACCAGCTTCTCACAGAGCTTGCAATGCAGAGGCAGGCATTGATTCCAAACAACTCCAAACCACATGATTAAGCTTAGAGAAACTGTTACTTCCTCTTACAGGAATGAACATTTGAAATCAGCTGCTAAGGGATGAGTGTCTGTGGAATAGTAAGTGACCGACATGAAGTCCTGAAGTTGTGGTATTATTTGTTGCTTCTCAGTCGTCAGCTCTGAGGCTCCTCAGGGACAGGATGTGTTTCCTTTACCTAGAGGGGGAAGCTCTGAGGCTGGTGTTCTCTAACCTCCCTCACCTGGTACCGCCCACTGCACACATTGCCTGCATACGAGAAAGCTTCCCTGAGTCAGGGGAGCTTTCAATGTAGCATGGCACCTCTCAATGTAGCATGGCAGAAAGAAGTGAGGTTGAGCTCATTAGTCAGATGAATGATGTAAACATGTATGAATGAAACTGTAAACTTTATAAAATGATGAAAGTTCTAATGAGTTTGTAAGTGGTTTCAAGAAGGAGCTTTGGATTACATTGCACCACCTCTGACATTGTGATCTCAGACATATAATCAAATGTTTCTGTACCTCTGAAACCTCAGCTTCCTCACCTATAAATGGTGAGGATGCAGTCCTTAGAATACTCTGCAATTCCTACTCTTATCTGCATTTGGATCCATGAGGAAGATTTTCTCGTCAACAGGATTTGGGAAATACTCACCTTCTTGCATTTACTCTGTTTCACTCTGAAGGCCACCTGAGAAGGTTTGGCTGAAAGGTGATGAGAAAGCAGTGTTTTGGTTGGTAAATGTTTCCAAAATCTGGAAATTCTTATTAGGGATACACAATTCTGAATCAGAGAGTGACAAGAACAAATCACTGGAAATGGTTTCTGAGGTATCATTAAGGCCTATGCTTCTATTAGGGGCATCAACTAGTTTTCTTAAAATGTTTAAAAATAGACAAAGCTTCATCTGTTTCATCCTATGTTCATATGGTATCTGCTACATTTATTTTAAAAATAAATTAGCCTTTCATGACAAAAATATGCCAAAACTAGGAACAGAAGGAAATTACCTCAATATAAAGGTCATATATGAAAAGTCCACCTCTGATTGTGAAAAACTAAAANTATAGTTAAATATTGCTAAAATCAATTGTTTCATGTCTGCCTGCAGTAAGTCGTCCCTAAGGACCAGGGTTGTGTGATTTGTGTAAGTAACGAATCCCACTATCTAAATAAGTATTCATTAGATAAATTAAAGTGAATCCATTGTCCCCAGTGAATCTAATCTCCTCAAGGTTTTTTCCAGGGTCTAAAGTTTGTCCAGCATAGAGATGTACATTTTGAGGACATGTGCTATATTTTATCTCCTTTTTTCCTAAAGTCTCTTGGTACGAAAGAGCACTGTGTGGAGAAAAAAGAGGAACAGGGGGCTGAGGGGGACCATCGAGGGAGGCTTGATGAGAAGGGGAGGACTAGGGGTTTGTGGTAAATGAGTGTCCTCTCTAGAACCCAGAGACCAACCGGCCTTACCTCATCCAGTTGGACTGGGATTTGTCGTTTCCATCCACATACTCATAGCAGTTTCCCCCTTTGTTGATCTGAGGTTCAGGAAAAGAAGTTAAAGGCTTTGTTTTGGTGGGGAGGTAGTAGAAGAATCATCCTACTCTACTGCCACCCAGGCGCTTTCAGCCTGCATGGATCCCACTGCCAGCTGTGACCACATGATGTGTCTCTCGCTCACCATCTACATGACTGAGTCCACCTGTCCACTCAGCAGGAGCCCCGCATGGAGGAGGTGCTCCGCTGTGTCTGCACCACTCTGCTCCCACTTACCCTCCTGTTTTTTCAAATGGGAGCGCCATGTTCATGCAAATTGCACTCAGCACACAGAGCTAAACTTATCGTCCTCATGCGCGTCCCAGCATGTAGGTGGGGGCCCCCAAACCACAGGGGATAGGGGACAGGTAGATACTTCTCACCTCCCAGGAGTATCCGTTGTTGGCCGCCTCTTCATCTTCTGTGATATGGCCCTCGTAGGGGCCAAAGTTCAGACCCAGCGGCAAATCAGACGCCTCGTTCCACACTCCGAGCCCAGCCTCAGGGATGCCTGAGGGTCTGATTCTCAGCCCAGAGGGCAGAGTGAGGTCTGACGGTTGGGGTGCCCCTTGTCCACCGCACTGTCCTTTACAAATGTAGGGGGCCCATGAGTAGCACAGCTGTCAATGAAGTAGTTCCGACACTTCTCACAATCTGGAAGGGAGAGCAACAGGGGTTAGCGAAGGTGTGGTGTGTATTCCTGAACATAGAGAGCTTCAGAGACAGCCTGGGTAGTCACATCACTGAGCCTCAATCCTGCACTCCAGGCCACGAGAGGAAGGGAATGATGGGAACCATGTGACCATCCGACACTATTGTATCAAGACGTAATAGCCTTGCACCAGCCGAGTGGCACATTGGTTAAGAGCTGGCTTGGGACGCCAGAGGGCCCCGGTTCGGATTCCACATATGAGGGCCAGTGACACTGCCCTGTACAG
>NW_017731888.1:1334774-1337458 GCF_001890085.2 Hipposideros armiger
GGCGGCTGGGCCGGGCTCGGCTTCCTCAGCGCCCGGGCCGCGCGGCCCTTCTCGGAACCGCGGCCAAGGCGTCCGGAGGCGCGCGGCTGTGGGCGTTTGAGGGGAGTCTCGAGGTGCGGGGCCAGGGAAGCCCCAGGAAGCCGGAGACGCCCCTGCCTGCTGGGAAGGGGTCCGGCTGACGTCGGGAGTGTTCCAGGGACAGGACACGGTTTTCCCCATGGAAGGGTTTTGGGGATCCCTCTGGGGGTCCTGGGAAAACCTGGGCAGAAAGCCATCGGGTCTCTAAGCGCCAGCGATGTGGGGTCTCTCAGGCTGAGGGGGGCTCGGGTGCCTCAGGTAGAAAGGATTTGGGGTCTCAGGTGGGGGAGATGTGGGGTCCCTCAGGCTGATGGTGTTTGCGCTCTCCCAGGACAACAGTGGGGGTCTTTCCGGCTGAAGAGATTTCGGGGCTCAGGCTGAGGGAATTTGAGGCTGAGGAGACTTGAGGTCTCTCACGAAGGGGCGCTAGGCTCCCTGACATTGAGGTAAGTTGGGGTCTTTGAACCTGAAGAGATGACGAGGTCCCAGGATGAGGACATTTAGGACCTGAGGCTGGGGAACTTGGCCTTCCTGTGGGTGCTGTATTTAGGGTTTCTCAGGCTGAGGGGCTTGGGGGTTTCAGGGCGTTTGGGGTGCTCTAACTAAGCACTGGGGATTTAGTGTCTATCGGGCGAGGAGATTCGAGGTCCCTCCAGGTTAGCGGATTTCGGGTCCCTCAGGTGACGGGATTTGGAGCCTGTCAGGGTGAGGGGATCGAGGGTCCCTGAGGCGGGGATTTGAAGCGTCTCGGGCTAAGAATTTACAAGGGTTTCGCATGACAAAGGCCCCGTTTTCCTGTCAGTCTCAGGTCCTTCAGCAGCACTGACCACACTGGGCGAGCGCCGCCTCCCAGTCCAAGCGCGTTTCCCGCCTTCAGGAGGCGAGATGCGGCAGAGCGCGACGCACCCGCCTATATAGGCGCCTCAGGCACAAGCCACCAATCACTGCTGCGATCACAGTCCTGCCACCGATTGGCGGTCAGAAGAAGCCAATAGGATGGGGCATGGGGCGGAGCCTACCTGTCAGTCAGGAGCAGAACCCAATCCTCGGCGGGTGGGGTGGGGGAACGGGGAGGACGGGGGACGGGTCCTCACGCCTCCTGTGGAAGGTCCCGCCCCACCCCGCTGGGATTGGCTGCTCTGGGTCCTGCGCGTGTCTGTCAAGAAGCCTTCAGCAGGATGCACAGTCTGGCAGTTCTCATCGCTTGTGTTCCAGCCCGCTCCTCTGGACCCTGTGCCCACCCCAGGCTGCGCTTGGAGCGCCGATTTCGGGGCAGGTCTTTAGGGTGGACGTGGCCATCCTGTGGATGACAGATTCTTTGTTCCACCAGACTGTAGTTAGGATCCCAAACTTTCTCCTGAGCCCATTTGTGCTCTTCCCTGTAAAATCCACTNCACACAGACAACATCCGAAACTGGAGAACATATTTGTAAAACATCTATCTGGTAAGGGTTAATATCCGGAATATATATAGAACTTCTGTAACTCAATAATAAAATACCAAATAACCCCATTAAAATTGGGTGCTATGGACTGAATTATGTCCCCCCCAATCATACGGAAACCCTAACCCCCAATGTGATGGCATTTGGAGATGGGTCCTTTGGGAGGTAATTAGGGTTAGATGAGGTCAAGAGAATGGGACTCTCATGCTGGGATCAGGGCCCTTATAAGAAGGGAGATAAGCCCTCTCTCTCCCCCCTCCTCTCTTTCCAGAAGCATGCACACACAAAGAAGAGGTTATGCAAGCACACAGTGAGATGGAAGCTGCCTACAAGCCAGGAAGAGAACTTGACCATGCTGACACCCTGATCTCAGATTTCCAGCCTCCAGAACTGTGAGAAAGCAAATTTCCACGGTTTAAGCCATCTAGTCTGTGGTGTTTCATTATGGCAGCCTGCGCTGACTAATATAATGGGAAAAGTACTTAAATAGACATTTCTCCCAAGAAGATAGACAAATGGGCAACAAGCATATGAAAAGATGATCAATACCAGTAATCATCAGGGAAATGCAAATTAAAGCCACAATGAGATGTCATATAACAAGTGTTGGCAGGAACATGGAGAAATTAGAACCATTATACGCTGTTGGTGGGAATGCAAAATGGCTCAGACACTATGGAAAACAGTAAAAATGTTCCTCAAAAAATTATAAATGGGGCCGGCCGAGTGGCCCACTGGTTGAGAGTTGGCTTGGGACGCCAGCTCTGAGCATCAGGGCCCCAGTTCGGATCTCACATGAGGGCCAGTGATGCTGCGCCCTCTACAGCTAACATGGTGAACAACAGCTCGACCTGGAGCTGGGTTGCCGTGAGTCGCTGGCATAGGCGTAGGCCGGGTGGGGCTAGCCGGCGAGTGTGAGCTTTCGTGAGCTGCCATGGGCTACCATGAGTAGCAGTCCAATGGCCGGCGACTGATCTGCCTCACCTGGGAAGAGCGCAATGACAATACCAACATGGGCCAGTGAAGCGACGTTCTCCACAACTAGACTGAAGAACAAAACGACAGCAACTTGTCTGTTCCCCTTCCCCGATTCCCCAATAAAATATTTTTTTAAAAGTATAAATAGAATTGCCATATTGATCTATCAATCCAAATTTTGGG
>NW_017731888.1:1341020-1342007 GCF_001890085.2 Hipposideros armiger
CCGGCTTCTGGATGGCCGCTCTCTGCAGCTGCTGGCCGCTCACACTGGCTGCTGGCTACACACGGTAGCCCATGGCAACCCACTGCCACAGGGGCTGCAGCCTACACCATCACCGGCAACCCAAGGCAGCCCAGCTCCAGGTTGAGCCGTTGTTCAGCATCCTAGCTGTGGAGGGCAATGTCACTGGCCCTCATATGTGGGATCCGAATCAGGGCCCTCTGGCGTCCCAAGCCAGTTCCTTAACCATCACTCACTCAGCCGGCCCGTAAAATCCACTTATATTTTATTTTATTTTTTTACTAGTTTCAGGTCTACAAAGCAATGTAATATGTAAAATCCACTTTTAGCAAGAACTATATATAACCAGTTAGTGTGTGGTGAATAGTGCATTACATTCTGGGGAAAACTGTAATTCAGTAAATTCTGATGAGACAATGTGTAGACACAAAAGTTCATTTTGTGTCCATATGTTTCAAAGTTTCAAACAGAACAGAAATAATAAGTATAGGGCCCGCTGAGTGGCACGTTGGTTAAGAGCTGGCTTGAGATGCCAGAGGGCCCCTGTTTGGATCCCACGTATGAGGACCAGTGACACTGCCCTCTACAGCTAAGATGCTGAGCAACAGTTCAACCTGGAGCTGAGCTGCCTTGAGTCGCTGTGAGAGTGGCCGTCCAATATGGGCCAGTGAAGCGACATCCTCCACAACTAGAAAGAAGAACAAAAGGACAGCAACTTGTCTGTTCCCCTTCCCCGATTCCCCAACACTGTTCGCTTCCCTCAATTTCCCCCCAAAAAATAAAAAGAAAAAAAATGTGTAGCTAGCAAGCTTCAAGATGGAAAAAGTGGAATAAGATATAACAGAATAAAAGAACCTATTTAAAATAGTAAAATGAAAACAACAATTTCTCCTAAAACAAAATAAAAGACTTGGAAACAAAATTAAAAAATCAAAAGCCTAATGATAGAAAAACAAAAAGAAAGTAAAT
>NW_017731888.1:1345368-1346405 GCF_001890085.2 Hipposideros armiger
AGAGCTGGCTTGGGATGCCAGAGGGCCCCGGTTCGGATCCCATATATGAGGGCCAGTGACACTGCCCTCTACAGCTAAGATGCTGAACAACAGCTCCACGTGGAGCTGGACTGCAGTGAGTCCACGTGACGGCATAGGCTTTAGCCTCTGCTGCAGTGGGTTGCCATGGGCTACCGTGAGTAGCCAGCAGCCGCCATGAGTGGCCAGCAGCTGCGGTGAGCAGCTGTCCAGAAGCCGTCGACTTATCTGCCTCGCCTGGGGAAGAGCGCAATGATGGTGCCAACTTGGGCCAATGAGGCGAAGTCTTCCACAACTAGACTGAGGAACAAAAGGACAGCAACTTGTCTGTTCCCCCTCCCCCAGTTCCCCAATAAAAATCTTTAAAAAAAACCAAAAACAAAACAAAAAAACTGTACAATTTGGAAAATGAATATATAGTCAGATCACTATAATTAAATATAATATCCAGAAGTGGACCCTATGATGGTTAATTTCATGTGTTACCTTAGGGCTCAGGGATGGCCAGGTAGCTGGTAAGATACTATTTCTGGGTGTGTCTGTGAAGGTGTTTTTGGAAGGGATTACATATGAATCCGACTGAGTAAAGCAGACCACCTTCCCCAAGGTGGGTGGCATCCAGTCCGTGGTCCTGAATTGAACCAAAAGGTGGAGGAAGGTCGAATTCTCTCTTTTCTTGAGTTGGACTGCTCACATTTTCCTGCCATCGGACTTTGGAGCTCATGGTTCCTGGGCCTTTATACTCGGAATGAATTATTTTTCTGGTTCTCCAGTTTGCAGACTGTAGGATTTCTCAGCTTCCATAACAGCGTGACTCAATTCCCCTAGTAAATCCGATCTCATATGTATCTATATACACTCTACGGGTTCTGCTTCTCTGGAGAACCCTGACTATTAAATACAGGTCCACATGTACAATGACATGGTCTCTGAGGAAAGTGAATTTCAAACTTTGGGGGAAAAGGTTCACTGCTGGGAGACTGGGAGGAAGCAGGCTCTGCTCTGAAAGTCTGGGTGGG
>NW_017731888.1:1349708-1350868 GCF_001890085.2 Hipposideros armiger
TGTATGTATTAAATCTGTTTATTTTCTCTTGCTAATCTGTCTCATGTCTATGTGATGATTAGAGCAACTTGAAGAACCTTGAGGGTAGAGGAAATTTGTTTCTCCCCCACATAAGTATGTAGTCAGATATTTAATCAAAGCGGAAATTTGGGAGTATATCTACATCACCCGGTCCTGAAATGAGATTCAACAATAACTAAACAGATTTATTCTCAGGACTGAGTGATTAGATCAATGAAATATGTGACAATCTACCAATGTAACTTCTGGATGTGCAACTTTTATTCAAGTTTCAAAGGCGGGAATGGGGAGGACGAAAAGTTTTGCCTTTGGGCATATTGACTTGAAGCTGGTTGTTCGGAAACAAAAGAATCAGAAATAGCCCTTGACCCTCCCTTTTTCCTGCCTAAGAGAATCAGATGCAAAGACATGGTTTAGGAGGGGAACCTTAGCATAATCTATTAGGCAGGAAGACGCCCAGCAGAGACTGCTGACCACCCTTTCCCCGTCGTGTCCCGTTATTTCCTGGGTGGCCTGACAACACTTTACCTTCCGTGAGTGTGCCAGTCTTTCTAAATTACCTGCAAAGTACCCAATCTGACCTCACTGTCTTTGGAATTTTTACATGTATGTGAATTCCCCATGCGCATATGTTAAAATTTGATTTTATCTTATTAATCTGATTAAATTAATTTGATGATTAGCTCCGCTAGAAGTTACCATAGGCAGAGAGAACAGGGCCTGGGGAGAGAGGGAAGGAAAGGAAGATGTGAGGGGAAACAAAGCGAGAAGATGAGATTGTTCCTACCGGAAGGTGCAGCCACAGCTAGTTGTGTTGGATTATAACATTTAGCATTCCAGGCAGGGAGAAATCTTCACCTCTGAGTCCCCCTGGCAGTTCCTACAAGGGAATCCCTCCTCCAGTGGGAGGGAGTGGTCAGCAGAGACGCGCCCTGGGAACGCCCTGGGATCACCTGTGACTCCATCCCTGAATATTCAGCGCCCTCATTCAAATATAACCCTAAATTTTCTTTGTTTAGGCGCAGTCGCTCTCCTCGTGGGCTTATCCACTTCTGCGTTTTGTGACTATATTTTCTTTGTTTTAATAAATTCTCGGCCTGCTTGCCTTTGCTCACGAGGCGTTCCTATATACTGGAATG
>NW_017736450.1:0-1367 GCF_001890085.2 Hipposideros armiger
CTCTTCCCAACAGCTAGTGAACAACTCAGGCTTCTTCTCAATAGTCATGTGGATGAGTCATCTTGGAAGTGGCTCCTCCAGCCCCAGTCAAGCCTTCAGATGATTACAACCCTGGCCAACATCATGACTACAATCTCAGAAAAGACCTTAACCCAGAATAACACAGCTAAACTGCTCCTGAATGCCTGGCTCACAGAAACTGTGCGATAAGAAATTGTTGTTTAAGCCATAAGTTTTGTGGTAATTTGATATGTAGCAAGATAGATAACAAATACACAAAGTTTTAAAAGACTCCCAAATTTCTCACATTGTTCTTTCTGAAGTTCCTGACTCCCTCTCTGAAATGGCACTTGGAAATTTTGAAATAGTCCTATGCCTTAGTTTGAACTTCCTTCAACACACGTAAGGGACAGATCAAACTAGTTTGAGCAAAGGGGGAAATTACTGGAAAGATCTTACATCAACACTTGGAATGGTGGAGGTGCAGCTGGGTCTTAAAAGCCATTGGAAACAGACTAGAAAGTCTGTTATAACACATCAAATAGCTTTGTCCTCCGTTCCAATTCAAATATTCAGGAAAGGGCCGGCCAAGTGGCGCATTGGTTAAGATCTGGCTTGGAACGCCAGAGGGCCCCAGTTTGGATCCCACATATAAGGACCAGTGACACTGCCCTCTACAGCTAAGATGCTGAACAACAGCTCAACCTGGAGCTGGGCTGCTGTGAATCGCCACCATCGGCCGTAGGCTGCAGCCCCTGCTGCAGTGGGTTGCCATGGGCTACCGTATGTAGCCAGCAGCCACCCGTGAGCAGCCATCTGGAAGCCAGGGACTGATCTGCCTCACCTGGGAAGAGCGCGATGATGGTGCCAATTTAGGCCAGTGAAGCAATGTCCTCCACAACTAGACTGAAGAACAAAAGGACAGCAACTTATCTGTTCCCCTTCGCCCAATTCCCCATCACTGTTCCCATCCCCCAATTCCCCAATTTAAAAAATCTTTTTTTTTTTTAAGATTTTTATTGGGGAATTGGGGAAAGGGGAACAGAAAAGTTGCTGTCTTTTTGTTCTTCAGTCTAGTTGTGGAGGACGTTGCTTCACTGGCCCAAGTTGGCACCATCATTACGCTCTTCCCGGGCGAGGCAGATTAGTCGCCGGCTTCTGGACGGCAGCTCACGGAGGCTTGAGGGCCGCTCACGCTGGCTGCTGGCTACAGGCTACACACGATAGCCTATGGCAATCCACTGCAGCAGGGGCTGCAGCCTACGCCCCCGTCTCCGGAGACTCACAGCAACCCAGCTCCAGGTTGAGCTGTTGTTCAGCATCTTAGCTGTAGAGGGCAGTGTCACTGGCCCTCATATGTGGGATCC
>NW_017736451.1:0-1373 GCF_001890085.2 Hipposideros armiger
AATCCTTATAGGTTAATACACATCTCAAACTCATGAGTCCAAATTTGAACAGTGCACCACCCCTTTCTCCTCCTGATGTCCCATGTCCTAAAAGATCATCTTGGAATTAGCTATGGAAACCTTTTCTCTAAATACTGTTTTAGGAAAAGTAATAAGCCTCACCTGCAAGGAATTAAATCTTTTCTTGCCAATGCTACCACCCTAGGCCAAACCTACCTAATCTCTTGCCTGGGCTATTTCAAGTGTTACCGGAACCCCAATGTTTTTCCTTGAGTCCACCAGCCAGTCAGTGTGCACTGGCCCAAAGAAATGCACCAGCAGGAGTTTGCAGCATAGAAAGGAAAAATAGTTGAATACTGAATTGGCCCATTCAGAGGAGAGTTTATGCTCTAAATAAACTATATTCCCCAAGGCATATAGGTTGCAGATTATATAGGGCAAAATCACAAGACATTAGGGGTTCCAGGTCATACTGGGCGCTGATTGGTCGGAGGTGAGGTAAGGGTAATAAACCATTTCTTCAGATCTTGAAGACAGTTCTAAGGTCTTTTCCAGTGTCCCTCTGTTTGGTCTCATGGAAAAGTAGCCAGGGGGGTTGTTCCACCTTGTGTTTGAGGCGCTGAAACATAACGTTGTAGAACAAGATGTTACGTGTAGCCTGAGGTCCCAACCCTGTGACCATTAGTCAGGTTTGGGCTACTGTCTTCTGCTCGTTGGGGGTGGAAATTGGTGATTATCTGGGAGGAAAAGCTAGGTATCTGAGGGGTAGAGAGATGATTTCTAGAGCTAGGATTTAAAAAAATTTAATCAAAGTCATAGGACCCTTGGTTTCACAAGAGGTTTTTTTACTGGCCTCATTACTATGTTGCTGTAACCCTTTAAATTTAAGGGTAATTACAGTCAGTTCACACTTGCTCAACCAGAACTAAATGTAATGATTATAAATCATCAAGTAGCACAATTTCCATAAAAAGTTAGTTCCCTTCCTGCCCACCCAACCCCCACACCTGCCAGAAAAGAAGAGAAACTTTCAGTGTCTGCCCATCATTAACAAATCAAGTACAGGAAGTCTTCATTATCTGAAGATTATTGTCAGCAAAGAAATGCTCACTTGAAGTGAATCCTTTTGATGTGGATAACAATTTTAACATACATAGTACAAAAGAAGGACTGATCAAAATACCATCTTAAAAAAAACTAAATTTAAGTCTTATGATTATAACCAAGATTATTAAGTAGATCTTTGATTCTTTGTACATTATAAGTGGCTTTTCTGTGTAATTCTGAAAGAATTGTAGAATTGAATCTTAAGTATTTGATGTTTGACTTTAACAACACCGTCATAAAGTTACTCTTGCAAACAGATCCTCCCC
>NW_017736452.1:0-1373 GCF_001890085.2 Hipposideros armiger
AGATTCCACATATAAGTGAGATCATATGGTATTTGTCTTTCTCTGACTGACTTATTTCACTTAGCATAATGTTCTCTAGGTCCATCCATATCATTGCAACTGGTACGATTTCCTTCTTTATAGCTGAGTAATACTCCATTGTGTAAATGTACCACAGTTTCTTTTTTTTTTTAAAGATTTTTATTGGGGAATTGGGGTATGGGAACAGCGGTGGGGAATTGGGGGAAGGGGAACAGACAAGTTGCTGCCGTTTTGTTCTTCAGTCTAGTTGTGGAGGACGTTGCTTCACTGGCCCAACTTGGCACCATCATTGCGCTCTTCCCATGCGAGGCACATCAGTCGCCGGCTTCTGGACGGCTGCTCACTGCGGCTGCTGGCCGCTCATGCTGGTTGCTGGTTACATACGGTAGCCCATGGCAACCCACTGCCACAGGGGCTGCAGCCTACGTCGTCGCCGGCAACTCACCGCAGTCCAGCTCCAGGTTGAGCTGTTGTTCAGCATCTTAGCTGTGGAGGGCAGTGTCACTGGACCTCATATGTGGGATCCAAACCGGGGCCCTCTGGTGTCCCAAGCCAATTCTTAACCATCGCGCCACTCAGACGGCCCTGTACCACACTTTCTTAATCCAGTCGTCTACCGATGGGCATTTTGATTGTTTCCAAGTCTTGGTTATTGTAAACAGCGCTGCAATGAACATAGGGATGCATATACTTTTTTGAATTAAGGTCTTGGGTTTCTCTGAATAGATAACCCAAGAGTAGAATTGCTGGATCATAAGGTAGTTCCATTTCCAGTTTTTTTTAGATATCTCCATACTGATTTCCATAGTGGCTGTACCAATCTGCAATCCCACCAATAGTGCACCAGGGTTCCCTTTTCCCCACAACCCCTCCAGCACTTGTTGTTTGTTGACTTATTGATGATAGCCATTCTGACTGGGGGTAAGGTGATATCTCATTGTGGTTTTTATTTGCATTTCCCTAATGATTAGTGAGGTTGAACATTTTTCATATGCCTGTTGGTCATCTGTATGTCCTTTTTAGAGAAATGTCTCTTCATATCCTCTGTCCATTTTTTAATTGGGTTGTTTGTTTTTTGGTATTGAGTTGCATGAATGTTTTATAAGTTTTGGATATTAACCCCTTATCAGATATATCAATGACAAATATCTTCTCCCATTTAGTAGGCTTCCTTATTGTTTTATTGATGGTTTCCTTTGTTCTGAAAAATCTTTTAAGTTTGATGTAATCCCACGTGCTCATTTTTTCTTTTACTTCCCTTGCCTGTGGGGCTGTATCAGTAAAAATATTGCTCAGGGTAATGTCTGCAGATTTAGACCCTATATTTTCTTCTAGGAGTTTTATGGTTTCAG
>NW_017736453.1:0-1373 GCF_001890085.2 Hipposideros armiger
GATCAGTCCTTTTAGTCCCTTTGAAAACATATGCATTTGAAGCTTTCCTTTCTTTGAACATGGAGCCACTGATGAAAGAAATTTTGTTGTTGGTAACAGGGCGTCCTGCTGAGCTATACCTTGAAAGCCCACCTACACTTTAAAGTTGAAACCTGAGCCCAACCCTTGGGGAAAAAAAAAAAAATTAAAAGGAGCAGTTCTGTCCTGCTTTGAGAAAAAAAACCTCAAGTTTCAAGAGTGAATAATTAGAGAAAATCACAGTTCTTCTTTGCTGCCTTTTCCATTTCTGTGTTCTCCTTGGGAAGACCTTGACATTATTAGAAACCATGGTCTATTCTTTCCTTCTAAGACTATGCGGTTCAAACTGTGGACACTTCCTAATGGCTGTGGCACACAAACCTCTGAGTTTGGTATCTGTGATTCGTGGCTTTAGAAACTCATTATTGGACAGTTCATTCTCAGTGGATGATATTCCCAATTTGTATCATAAGGTGATTTTGGTAGGACTTCAGACAACTTACAAAATACTTTTCCCTTCAAATTTTGACAATTTTTTATTTATTTGCTGAACTACCCACTTCGAGGGAAAAAAATTAACTCATCTTGGAACAGCCCAGATAGAACTACTTGGTGTTCAACACACATCCTGGCACTTCCGTCTTTGCTTCCACTGTTCCCGCCATTTAGATGACTTGTCTCACATGTCCTCATTCTTTTTCAATAATTTTATTGTTTAATTTCAAAGCCCAAATCAACTGATTCTTAGTCCATGAAGCCATACGGATATTCTCAGCTAAAGGGATCTTTCCCTCCTCACTGAACTCTTAAAGCATGTGCACGCAAGCTCACATTCTCTCTCCCCCCCCCACCCTATCTCTCTCTCTCTCTCTCTCTCTTTCTCTCTCCCCCTCCCCTTTTTCTTTTACATTGAGCGCTATTCATTTTGCCTATTTGTACAAGTTGCCCTGTTTGCCTAGGAATCTCTCAAGTGACAGCATCGCCTGAACTACGAATACTTGGGTCTAACAATAAATACATATTGTTGCATTCACTTATTAGAATATTTATCATATGAGAAACTTGTTTTCCTACCAGCATATTTCTCAAGGTTGGATACAGAAAAGCTCAGTGAAAAGCAGCTGAATATCGGGCCGGCTGAGTAGCACATTGGTTAAGAGCTGGCTTGGGATGCCAGAGGGCCCCGGTTCGGATCCCACATATGAGGACCAGTGACCCGGCCCTCTACAGCTAAGATGGTGAACAACAGCTCAACCTGGAGCTGGGCTGCCGTGAGTCGCCAGCGATGGTGTAGGCTGCAGCCCCTGTGGCAGTGGGTTGCCATGGGCTACCGTGTGTAGCCAGCAGCCAGCGTG
>NW_017736454.1:0-1373 GCF_001890085.2 Hipposideros armiger
TCATGCCTCCCAGGCCAACAAGACAACACAATTAGCCTCCCGTTTATAACTAAGATAGCCAACATGAGGATCTTTTGATACTTCTAAATTAATCTTTTGTGAGCACAATTAGAAAAAAACAACTACAAAATTAGGCAGAATTTAATTGGCCTCTCAATGCTTCAAAAAGAGGATTTAGATAAATGGGTCAACCCACGAGGTCATTTAGGTGTCAACCCAATTCTTTGAAGTATTAAAAATGGCTGTACTTATTTTAAAAGTAGTAAGGTCATTTGGAACTTGACTTGTAAACTGTAAGTGCCTCCAAAACAAAAATCGGATCCAACTAGTCTCTGTTCTGTCTGTATATATCTATATATGTATGTTATAAATGTGAGATAATTTTCCACCTACTGATGGTATTGTTTAAATTAATTTAAAGGCAAGCACTTGTAAGAATTGGGTATCTAAAATTCTCAGAAATATAGAAACTAACTCAAATGCTTTTCAAGTTCATGTGATCTAAGATTAATTATTAGTAAATAAAAGCTAACTTAAGTTTATTGGTTTAAGGAAAACAGACATGTCTCTATTTTGCCTGGGTTTTACAAAAATACATCCAT
This sequence comes from Hipposideros armiger, assembly GCF_001890085.2. Taxonomy (NCBI): domain Eukaryota; kingdom Metazoa; phylum Chordata; class Mammalia; order Chiroptera; family Hipposideridae; genus Hipposideros; species Hipposideros armiger. The sequence continues at coordinate 603 of NW_017736454.1, forward strand.
GTTAACAATTGACCTTTATGTCTTTGAAAAATATTTCTAGAGGTTATAAAATGCCCAAGCTAAAGAATGCTAATTGATTACTCCTTAGATTTTATTAAACATTAAGTTTTTTGTTTGTTTGTTTGTTTGTTTTTGTTTTTTTAAAGATTTTATTGGGGAATTGGGGGAGGGGAACAGCGCTGGGGAATCTGGGGAAGGGAAACAGACAAGTTGCTGTCCTTTTGTTCTTCAGTCTAGTTGTGGAGAACGTCGCTTCACTAGCCCATGTTGGTATTATCATTGCACACTTCCCGGGTGTAGGCATTAAGTTTTTAAGGGTTAAAAAATCTCAATATATGTAGAAAAACTTCTAGGGTGTACTGTATGGGTAAACAATGGCTGTGAATTAAATGATTAGTCGAGGCTATGGGAAACCTGAGATGGCCACATGGTTCTTCCTTGCATCCTGGCTCCACATTTTTTGGTTTTTACATTTCTCCATGCAGCACAGTGCACTTAAGCTGGATTTAGATTAAGGAATTTATGCACTGACATTGTTGAAAGTAGACATTTTATACTATCGCCAAGGTATGACAGAGTCACTTCAAGAAAATGTCAAGTTGGTAACCGCTTCCTTCACAGCGAACTCACAGGAGAAAAAGTCTTTTTTTTTTTTTTAAGATTTTCTTTGGGGAATTGGGGGGATGGGAACAGCACTGGGGAATTGGGGGAAGGGGAACAGACAAGTTGCTGTCCTTTTGTTCTTCAGTCTAGTTGTGGAGGACATTGCTT
>NW_017736455.1:0-1364 GCF_001890085.2 Hipposideros armiger
TTTGAGGGAATCAACAGTAAATTAGATGAAGTAGAGGACTGAATCAGCAATATAGAAGATAAGGTAGCAGAAATAAACCAAATAGAACAGCAAAAAGAAAAAAATATCTCCCTAAATAAGGACAGCTTAAGGGGCCCCTGGGACAACATCAAGCATACGAACATTCACATCATAGAGGTACCAAAAGGAGGAGAGAGAGACCAAGGAATTAAAAAAATTATTTGAAGAAATAGTGATAGAAAACTTCCCTAACCAGTGAAGGAAAAGACATACAAACCCAGAAAGTGCAGTGAATCCAAAACAAGGTGAATCCAAAAAGGCCCACACCAAGACACATCATAATTAAAATGCTATAGCTTAAGGACAAAGAAAGAATATTAAAAGCAGCAAGAGAAGCGCAGTTAATTATCTACAAGGGATTTCCCATAAGACTGTTAGCTGATTTCACAACAAAAGCTAAGGAAGCCAGAAAGGATTGGCAGGAACTATTCTAAGTGATGAAAAGTAAGGACCTGCAACCAAGACCACTCTACCCAACAAAGCTATCATTTAGAATCAAAGGACAAATAAAGAACTTCCCCAACAAGAAAAAGCTAAAGAAATTAATCACCACTAAACTAGCATTACAAGGAATCTAGGGGTACTTCTTTAAGATGAAAAAAAAAAGAAAATAAAATATGAATAATAACATGGCAATAATTACATATCTATCAACAATTACTTTCAATGTAAATGAATTAAATGATCCAATCAAAAGATAGTGTGGCTGAATGGATACAAAAAAGAAGACCTTTACATGTGCTGCCTGTAAGGGATTCAGATAAAAAGACACACAGACAAAGTAAATGGATGGGAGAAGATAGTTCATGGAAATGGTGGTGGTGGTGGTGAGGGGAGCTGGTGCAACAATAGTTATACCAGAAAAAATAGGCTTTATAACAAGAGAAAAAGAAGGACCCAGTAATCCCACTCCTGGGTTTTTATCTGAACAAATCCAAAACACTGCTTCAAGGGGACATGTGCATCTGTATGTTCATTGCAGCCTTGTGTACAATGGCCAAGATGTGGAGGCAACCTGGGTTTCCATTGATGGATGAATGGATGAAGAGGAAGTGGTACATTCCATATATACCATGGAATACTGCTCAACCGTGGCAGGGAATGGGCTCTTGCCATCTGTGGTGGCATGGGTGTGCCTGGAGTGTACTGTGCTGAGTGTAGTATGTCAGACAGAGAAAGACAGATGCAATGTGGTTTTGCTTATATTTGGCCTCGAAAGAACAAAATAAGCAAACAAAAGTGAAACAAACTCATAGGTACAGAGAACATTTTGATGGTTACCAGATATTAGAGAGTTTTGGGGT
>NW_017736456.1:0-1372 GCF_001890085.2 Hipposideros armiger
TCACTGTGCTTACCATCCTCAATCTTCAGGTTTAGTTGAACGTACTAATGGCATTACTAAGATTCAACTGGCACAATTTGCAGAAACTCTTCAAACACCTTGGCCAAAAGCACTGCCATAATCTTTTTAAATCTCAGATCTACTCCTTTTGGGACTTTCATCTTTCAAAGTAATTAAAGGGTGCCCCATGCATTTGGCTCCTGCTTATTTTGATCCATAGTTGATGAAAAAAACACATACTTCAATATTGGAAAGGCTTAATTACTTCTATTGAAAATAATCATGCGTTGGTAGAACAATCTTTTCACAGTGCACTCTAAGGATATGAAAAACTCAAACGGAAACATAACCAGTAAAGAAAGTCCACCACTTTCAAAAAGCCCACCCTTTCACAAGCCTGCTTTGTCCCCAGCTTATAAAAGTAGCCAAGTAAAGCCAGGCTCCGAGCCAGTTTGAAGACCCTTCCTTTCCTCTGTGCTGTCTTCCTTGTGCTTGAGCACAAGCTTAATAAAATCTGTCTGAAAATTTTTCTGGGGCTTCCTTTTGATTTCTATCCTGGGGAACCCAAGAACCCTAATGCCAGTAACAGGTGGGCTTAAAAATGGTATTTTTAGCTACATTAAATGATGGCTATTCATTGAATGTCTAGAACATTTCCAAATAAGATAAAATGAAACAATAATTACTGAACATAGGTTTATCTCCCTGTTGCTTTTTATTATAGAGGGACTAAACATATTTGTTTCTATTAGTAAACATGTCTTGTGCCACATTAAAAAATTTTTGTACTATAAGAAAATATATACATATTTCTAGAACTATTGATGTGTTTCCAAATGTATCAGTCTAAAAGAATACTGGTATAATAGAGTACATAATTACTTCTTAGATTTCACTAGAAATTAAGGTTTTTAAGCTTAAGAATTCTAATGTATAATTAAAGCTACAGAAATTAATAATAATAGGAAAAACTGTGTATACAAAGAAAATAGGATATGTTTCAGCTAAAAAAGAAGGTATAAGATATGAAGATATGTTTTTGTTAAGGGAAGTGAAGTAATATTATCTTGATTATTTTTGAATGGGTGAAAGAAAAAGAGTGTACTAAAAGGGACACAGAAAGTTGTAGAAGGTAAATGGAAAAGAAATCTTGTGGAAATTTTATGTGTGGTCAAGCTGAATAAGACTGAAATAAATTTAATCAAGTAAGTGAATTTAAATATCAAAAGTAAGCTGATGCAAAATTAGAGGTTAGTTTTCTCTCTCTGCTAAAAAGAACCATTGATCTGCTACTGATACTGTGAAAAAGTTTTCTGCCTACAAAGCAAAGATTCTGTGTTTTATCAAAACAATTTTCTGGTTTATGTTGTCT
>NW_017736457.1:0-1355 GCF_001890085.2 Hipposideros armiger
TACTCAATGATATTATTACAATTTTCCACTACTAATGGGATTATTATTTTGTTCATTTGTTTGAAAACCATTAGCATAAGATTTACCTCTAACAATATCTACTGTGATTTTTTTAATGCCCTTGAAACTTGCAGTGAGCGGTAAGTCTATAATAAGAGAATGCTGGTAAGCATATAAATGTCTTTCTTGGGAAAAGAGGGCTTTTTATTTTTATCCTGGTTGGACTCGGGTTCTTTGATAAAATGATTGGTAGGATATAAGGTATTAAAGGCTGAGAACACTGTGTTAGCTTGTAGATGTGTTCAAACAAGTTCCCTGGTTATTCAGAGGACACTTTTATATTCTAGGAGGATTCACATTCTTGCTCCTTTTTATGTTGTTTCTCACCTGGCTTACATAAAAATATAATAAATTGGGTGCTTGCAGGAACAATATTTAGAACCATGAATTATTGGGAAGTGGAGAGACCCTGAAATCATTACTCTATCCAATTGACTTTTCAATGACCACTCACCTCTTTTTCCTGGTCTTCATTCTCTAACAGCTTTTATGTAGCACAGTTTGCCTCTTCTATAAATTGCATTCCCGCCCACTAAAACAAAGGCATCTTCTTAGAAGATTTTAAATCCTTCAAATTTAATTTTTTTGCCTGAATAATAAGAGTAATAATGGGCTTATACTTCAAGCCAGGCACTGTATGTCTATTATTTCATAACTAACACATTCTCACTATTATAATTTTGCACACGAAGAATCTAAGACTCAGGTGACCTTGTCAAGGTCAAAGACTTAGGAAGCCACATTAGAGCTTACGTACTTGGCCTGTACTGTTTCCTAAGGAAAAATGCAAGGCAGCAGGTGGCAAAGGCAAATAAGTGGTCTCGACAGTGCTCTCGGCCCCCATGCCCTTTTTCTGATCTCTATCTTTCCACATCCTTACATTTAGGTCTAGTGATGTCTGCTGGTCCCACCTCAACTGCTGAACGGTTCTCCAGACCCAGCATTTCTCACCCAGTTGGCTTAGTTCTGCATCCTGAGGTTCTGCTGATCTCCCCTCTCATTTGAGCTGAGTCTCTGTTCTCTTTAGTGCTTCTCCCTCCTGCAGGACTGACATCCTGCCCTGAATTCTGGTCCTTTCTGAATTCTGGTTGGGATTCGGTGGCTCAGTCTAATTCTTGTCAATTCACTGCTGCCCTGAAATGTCAATCAACTTACCTTCTACCTTCAATTCTGTTTTTAGTATAAACTGCCCTACCCACAGTTCCTTTGTGGAGTAATAGGCTAGGTGGTTTTTTAAGATGGGGTTAGCCATTGATCAGACTAGGAGTAGATATCTGATATAGGGGAGCACCACT
>NW_017736458.1:0-1313 GCF_001890085.2 Hipposideros armiger
AGATCTAGTCTCTTAGCAACTTGGAAGTATTCCACACAGCATTGTTGCACAGTATTTTGATTATAGTCAGTAATACAGTAATATTTTTGTTGGATATTGAGGGCTCAAATTTATGCATTTTATAATACCAGCTAACACTCTACTTACATGTTTTACACTGATATCCAAATCTTAGGAGTTCCTAGATATATGAACCTCTTATAATTTTAACTTTTTATCTGATAAAATAATATTATTACATTGTTTTGTTATATACATATAGGTTTATGAGTTTTGTTTTTCTTAAGTTATCCTTTACAATATCTGTTATATAACTTAATGTAGTAACTTTGTAGTAAATTTACATGATAATAAAACCAGTCATATGATTTTTGAAATGTACTCAAGGTCTTTTTTTAGTTTAAATTGCTTTCCAGCTAGATATTCATCCAGCAATAATATAAATCATGGTTACGTATGTGTCTATGCTAATAGATTCAAGTAAAATTTTATTTTTTGAATATCAGTAATTTTAGTGGAATCAAAATATTTAAGTTTTTCAACCTCTATAAAACCCTCATTAGAATTAAGAATAAATTATTTAAAATAATGGGAATTAAACAAAAATGAAGCAGGAATATCACATACACATTCAAACATTACTTAAAATTTTCAAATATGATTCAATGGAATAGAGAATATTGTGTAGTAAACAAAACATATATTATAGAACTGATTTTCAAATTATGTATTTGTTTCCAAATTATTTCTTTGGAAAAAGTCATTTGAAAAGGAACAAACAACAACATGCTGTAAACTTCCTAAAACCAGGGACTTCATAAACTTACTCTTTTATTTTCCTCATAGAGCCTAACAGAATTTTTCGATTCTAATGTCTCCACTTCAATTATTTCTTTTAGAGCTATTCAATTCATATAACAAATCTGACTTACATATTTATCTTAATATCTAAAATGGCACATGACACTTATCTTAAATTTTCCAAATTAAATTAAAAAAATTTTAATGTTAGAATAGAACTCAAGGTCATGAAGTATATAGCCTTTGCTGTGCAGTGTGGCTATGGAGAACCACAGCTGTTAAGTGTGTATAGAAATATAAAAAAATACAGGGTGTACAGAATGAAATATCTTTCCTCAGATATATAGATACTGGAATATAATAATATAGGCCCTGAGGAAATAAAATTTGAAGTAATTAGTTAGCTATATGTTCTGTGCCAAAAGAAATATTTGTATTTGAAATCAATGATTCTCTCTGTATAAATATAAATGTATATGTATCTATATTATATATTTATAATTCCATATGTA
>NW_017736459.1:0-1372 GCF_001890085.2 Hipposideros armiger
CATGCTCTATCCACTGAGCCATCCGGATGGCAGCTCAGCTCAGGGTGCAGAGTTCAGTCTTAGTTGCGGGTGGGCATAGCCACTATCCCATGTGGGAGTTGAACCTGGCAGCTTTGTTGCTAAGAGCGCGCGGCTCTATCCACTGAGCCATCCAGGTGCAGCTCAGCTCAAGATGCTGAGTTCAATCTTAGTTGCTGGGTTTAGCCCACCATCGAACAGTCTTGTTAGGAGCACGTGCTCTCACCAGCTGAGCCATCCTGCCACCTGTTGGCAGCTCAGCGGCAGCTCTGCTCGGGTGCAGCATCACTGGCCTATGTGGGAATTGAACCGGTGGGCCTGTTGCTCAGAGCTCACACTCTTAAGCCAATTCTTAACCAACTGAGCCACTTGGCCGGCCCTCCAAGAAATCTTTCATTTCCTCCCCCAAAGTCTATTGGTACTGTTGTACCTGGACCTCCAAAACCTTTATGGTTTTAGCATCAGGGCCTTGCTCAGTTTTTATGCTCTGTAGCATCATGCAAATAATATGGGCTATAGTGTCAGACCTCATTGGAATCTCAGCTCCAAGCCAAACTGGTTTAGATTTGGAACTAAGCAAGTAGCTTTAATATCCAGTTTTCTCACCTGTTAAGTGAAAAAAAACAAACAACTTTCTATCTTGTAGGATCATTATGGATTACATGAGACATTGTTGATAAAGAGTCTAGCACTTAGAATATTAAATGGTAGCTATTATTTTTATTCAAACTTACTACAGTGCCACCAGACTGTTTGTGTGTCACTTGGGAGGAATATCTCAGTATGTTTGGCAAGTCTGAAATAGACCTCATTGAACCAGTTCAGGAAAAGCTTTAATGTGTGGCCACTAACTCCAGAGCCTTTGGAAGGCAGCAGATGGTGATATGAACAAAGCTGGTCAGCTGGAAAATGGAGGAGGTGGTACCATACAGAACAGTAGAAGAGCCCATGTCCCTCCAGGGACTACGACAGCTACTTGGCTCCACTAAATCAAGGAGAGATTCTTTAATGCTTTGGTGCATGGGAGGGAACAGTCTATTTTAACTTTGTTTAATGCATACTTGAGCAACATTTTGAAAATCAATTTTTCTTGGGCATTTAGATTTGATTCTAAATTTATTTACAATTTAAACTTTGGTATCAGGCCACAGGTGTTGATCAGGCATCTTTGGTCTTTGTATAGTTTATAAATTTTCTGGATTGTTTGGCTGATTTTGATGGTTTTGTTTTGTTTTGTTTGTTATTGTTTTTAATTTCAGAGGTAAAACTGGAACACATCTATATAATTAGAAGTGTTGGACAGAAGAATGCCTTCATATTCATACCTTTACAACTATTTTTTGTACACTATTTT